>NC_038255.2:27304104-27373416 GCF_000004515.6 Glycine max
TTCCCAAGGGAAGCCCTATTGATCCATGATCACGCGTGTAATTTTTGATTTGATAGGAAATAATTTGCAAAGTCAAGTCATGACATATCTATGGTTCGGAATTAGGATGAAACACTTACCTGTGCGAGATTGATACACTTTGAGTAGATTTCTTCTATTTTCGTCGAACCCAGTGTTTCCTCTAAATGGTCATTTAGAAACGAAATGCTAACATCCAAGATCTCATTTATGGTTATGGGGGATCCCATCAGCAGACTCTCCTTCCCTGGTAGGCGCATTGTTTGTCACTCAAAAAAGCATATGCTGCTCTAAATCAGTTGGAATATTTGTCTCTTTGCTAAAACATGTTTGCATTTTAGTGGAGAAAACAACGAGACTTTTTCAAGTCTCACAAGTTATCCAGAACTACGTAGGTCTGAATTCCTCATTGGAGGATACGTAGGAGCAAGAGCCTCGCTTTTGTCGACCACACCGCCTTTTGTTGTCATGACTCAAGAGCTGGTAGCCCGCGGAGATACCTTACGGTTATCCGCACCCTTTTTGTCATCCAGAGGCGGCGGGCCCGATGACAAGCAGAGACCAAGTTTGGTCATTCTGCACCCATGATACGCGGAGATACCTTATGGTTATTCGCACCCTTTTGTTATCCAGAGGCGGCGGGCCCGATGACAAGCAGAGACCAAGTTTGGTCATTCTGCACCCATGATACGCGGAGATACCTTATGGTTATTCGCACCCTTTTGTCATCCAGAGGCGGCGGGCCCGATGACAAGCAGAGACCAAGTTTGGTCATTCTGCACCCATGATACGCGGAGATACCTTACGGTTATCCGCACCCTTTTTGTCATCCAGAGGCGGCGGGCCCGATGACAAGCAGAGACCAAGTTTGGTCATTCTGCACCCATGATACGCGGAGATACCTTATGGTTATTCGCACCCTTTTGTCATCCAGAGGCGGCGGGCCCGATGACAAGCAGAGACCAAGTTTGGTCATTCTGCACCCATGATACGCGGAGATACCTTATGGTTATTCGCACCCTTTTGTCATCCAGAGGCGGCGGGCCCGATGACAAGCAGAGACCAAGTTTGGTCATTCTGCACCCATGATACGCGGAGATACCTTACGGTTATCCGCACCCTTTTGTCATCCAGAGGCGGCGGGCCCGATGACAAGCAGAGACCAAGTTTGGTCATTCTGCACCCATGATACGCGGAGATACCTTACGGTTATCTGCACCCCTTTGCTAGGCAGACACAGTTGTGTCCGATGGCACGCAGAGACCAAGTTTGGTCATTCTGCACCCATGATACGCGGAGATACCTTATGGTTATTCGCACCCTTTTGTCATCCAGAGGCGGCGGGCCCGATGACAAGCAGAGACCAAGTTTGGTCATTCTGCACCCATGATACGCGGAGATACCTTATGGTTATTCGCACCCTTTTGTCATCCAGAGGCGGCGGGCCCGATGACAAGCAGAGACCAAGTTTGGTCATTCTGCACCCATGATACGCGGAGATACCTTATGGTTATTCGCACCCTTTTGTCATCCAGAGGCGGCGGGCCCGATGACAAGCAGAGACCAAGTTTGGTCATTCTGCACCCATGATACGCGGAGATACCTTATGGTTATTCGCACCCTTTTGTCATCCAGAGGCGGCGGGCCCGATGACAAGTAGAGACCAAGTTTGGTCATTCTGCACCCTTGTATCATCCAGAGGCGGCGGGCCCGATGATACGCGGAAATACCCGAGTGGTTATCCGTATAAACATTCTTTTGCTATCTGTAAGACAGAACGCTTGATAGCATGCAGGGACTGACATATACTTCTGCACCTTTTGTTCCTCCGGGAACAACAAGTCATTTACATGCGGAAATTTCATGGTCACCCGCGACCCTCGTCAACCGAGAGGAGCGAAATTAGTGTCATACACTGATTTTCGTCCGGGGACCTTTGCTTGATGACATGCGACCATTCTTTGGTCCTTGTGAGGTGCTTGGCATCCATCATTAGGCAATTTGTGAAATTCTAGGAACGACAAGTCATGGTCACCCGCGACTCTCGTCAACCGAGAGGAGCCAAATTAGTGTCATACACTAATTTTCGGGGACCTTTGCTTGATGGCATGCGACCATTCTTTGGTCCTTGTGAGATGCTTGGCATCCGTCATTAGGCAATTTGTGAAATTCTAGGAACGACAAGTCATGGTCACCCGCGACTTTCGTCAACCGAGAGGAGCGAAATTAGTGTCATACACTGATTTTCGAGGACCTTTGCTTGATGACATGCGACCATTCTTTGGTCCTTGTGAGGTGCTTGGCACCCATCATTAGGCAATTTGTGAAATTTTGGGAACAACAAGTCATTTGCATGTGGAGATTTTATGGTCCCCCGCGACTCTCGCCAAATCGAGAGGAACGAAATTAGTGTCTTATCTTTACTTTCCTTTTATCTCCAATAAAAGACAAGTAAAGAGGGGCAACTGTCATACCCTAATTTCGTCCGAGGACCTTTGCTCGATGACGTGCGACCATTCTTTGGTCCTCGTGAGGTGCTTGGCACCCATCATTAGGCAATTTGTGAAATTCCAGGACATGCCGAAAAACCAAAAATATATTGATGCACAATCCGTAAGTTTCCGTGACACACCGGAAATCAAATGGAAGCATCGTTGCATAATTAAGTGAGGTTCCGTAACATTCCGTAAGTCAAAAAGGGGGTGATTATGTAATCCGCAAGGTTCCGTAACATTACGGAAAGAAAACAAGTATCGTTACGAAATTCGTAAGTTTCCGTAACTTTACGAAAAAAGAATCACCAAAAAACAGTAGAGGGGGTGTACTTAGTAAAAATGGGGGTGCAAATAGCACCCAGGCCCATTTGGGCCCTCCAGAAGATTCCTCCAGAAGGCGGTTGCTTCTGGAGGAAGCAACCCTGCTCGCCTGGGCGAGCTGAGCTCGCCTGGGCGAGCTGGGCGGCAACCACCTCCCCTATTTTGCTATAAATAGGGGAGGAAATGAAGAAGGAAGGGGTCCAGCCCCTTAGGCACTTCTCTCTCTTTCGAATTTGCTTGGAAAAATTGTTTCCGTGAAGAAAATCTAAGCCGAGGCGCTTCCGAAACGTTTCCGTAACGTTTTCCGTGAAGAATTTCGCAAAGGTTTCAACCGTTCTTCGACGTTCTTCATTCGTTCTTCGTCGTTCTTCGATCTTCAACGGGTAAGTACCTCGAACCAAGCTTTTCGATTCATTCTATGTACCCGTAGTGGTCCACATTGTGTTTCGTGCATCTTTATTCTCGTTTTGTTTACTTTTTATACCCCCTGTTGACGTGCTTAAGCCATTTTACTTAAGTCATTTCTCGCTTAACTTAAAATAAAATAAATTTCCACCGAACGTTTGAATTGTTTTATCCATTAATTTCGGTTAAAATAAATTCCGACCGTTCGGTCGTGCCGTAACCACGTTGGAAATCAAAAAGAAGTAAAAAATAATATAATAATCAAAAAGACATCTTTTAGTAAAATAAGGCGGAAAATCAATCGGACGTTTTCTCTTTGGGATTTCTCATTCTTAATCGAATTGATTAATAACTAAAGTGAAACTAAAGGCTAAAATCAATTCGCCTAGTCAAGCTCGTCCATAAAAATAGGCTTTTGAAGTTTGTCATTTCCTTTTCTCACTAAGTAAAATGGATCATTTTTAAGGTCCAACGCCTTAAAATGATCACCTCTTAAAGTAAAAAAGAATCACTTGATAAAGAAAGAACTACGTAGGTCTGAGTTCCTCATTGAGGATACGTAGGAGCAAAAGCCCCGCTTTTGTCGACCACCCCAAGAGATCGTTAATGGTCCAATGCCTTAACGTTTCTCTCCTTTCAAAAACAAGAGATCGTTAATGGTCCAAAGCCTTAACGTTTCTCCCCTTTCAAAATCAAAAGACCGTTTAATGGTTCAACACCTTAAATGACCTTTTGTTCAATAAAAACATATTTTGCAAAAAAAAAGAGACAAAAACAACTTAACCAAACACTTTGTTCCGAAAGAACTACGTAGGTCTGATTTCCTCATCACAAATTGAGGAATACGTAGGAGCAAAGGGAAACACCCTTGTCGACCACAAAAAAGAAAAAATATAAAAAGGGTATAAAGGATATAAGAACATAAAAGGGAACATAAAAATCAAAGTCATGTTTGCACATTCGATTAAAGGCTGCCGTCCCTTGGGACGGACGTGTGGGGTGCTAATACCTTCCCCGTGCGTAAATACAACTCCCGAACCTTTCAACTTAAAAGTTCGTAGATCGCGTCTTTTCCGGTTTTTCCGACGTTTTCCTCAAATAAACGTTGGTGGCGACTCCGCGCGTATTCCTTTCGTGGAACACGCATCCCGCGAGTCACGCGTCGCCCTCCCGCCGAAGGGTAGGTTGCGACATACATAGGAGTCATTTGACTTAACCCGTCAACTGGAAACAATCCTTCAACTATTTCTCGTCCTTGAAAAATTCTTTTTGCGAGAATCAACCGCTTTTATTCTTTCTTCCTTGCTACAAGGTTATGAAGACGAAACAAAGATGGATACCTCAAAGCCCTACACTGAGGCAATGAAGGGCACCGTGCATGAACCTCAAGTGAACCTAGGGGCAGATTAGAAGTTCTCACCCAATAGGTTCCCTGCTACAAGGTCATGACGAAAGACAACAATTGGTACCTCAAAGCCTTACACTGGGGAAATGAGCGGCATTGTGCATGAGCCTCAAGTGAACATAGGGGCAGATCAAAAGTTCTCACCCGTCAATGTTTTTAAACAAGAAAGAAAAAGGGGGGGAGACAAACCCTGGAATTTCAATAGTATGATTAAACATCAAACAGCTCCATTGTCGTCACTCCAACATGGTCAAGTGACTAAATCAAATAGAACATACACTCTGAGGGAGTTCCTGGAGAGATTTGCAAAAGATAGGATAAGGTCACATGAATTATCACCTTTTTCAAAAGGACAGTCAATCTGTGTTTTCCAAAAAGATTAAATCCAAATCAAAATCACAAAATAGGGAAAGAATGACATGAGCATTGTACAACTTTCCATTACATTGCATTATTTCATATGAAGTACGCATTTACCAAATTTCACAACAAAGGTTGCATGCATCTGCATCCCTAAAAATCATGTTAACTGCATAGATTTCCTACATCCAATGTCCAAATCTTTTGAATTTGGGATGACCGGCTCTCTCGATGAGTCGATCTCTTGCTTTCTCATAAGAATGGACCCTCGGGTACTAGTACCCTCGCCTCCAGAGGACTACACGTCCTCGCCTTCAGAGGACTATACGTCCTCACCTTCAGAGGGCTTCACGTCCTTGCCTTCATAGGGCTACATGCCCTCACCTTCAGAGGACTACATGCCCTCACCTTTAGAGGGCGACACGTCCTCGCCTTCGGAGGGCTGCGCTCTCCCTCGCCTTTTAAGGGCTACGCGTCCTTACTTTCAGTGGGCTCCATATCCACACCTTAAGATAATTTAAGGTCCTCTGCCCTTAAAAGCTTAACCGAGACTCGCGCTCCCGGTTAAGGGGCCAGTAGTTTCCTTTTATCAGTTTCTGGGCCCCCCCCTTGATATTGGAGGGCAACCAACTGTGCAAGCACAACCAGAGAGGAAGGCTATCACGCAGCTACTATGCATACCGGGGCAAGATTTCACCCGTGCCGCTGCAAAAAGACGAGTGCGGATCATGCGCACCAACATGACCACTTTTACATGGATATGGATGACGTTGCTATTTAGCAACATTCTGCCCAGCAACCACAATGCCAATCTCCCCCTGCAGATGTATCAGTTGGTCTGCGTCGTCATGACATAGGTAAGTATGCACATGGCTCAATTGATTTCTGATGTCATCTATTGTTTGCAGGGATCGCGCCCACAAGACGCCCAGTGGACCCGAAAAATTCCAACAGGGCCCTGGGGTTTCCAGCTCTGGTTACGGGTCTCTGTCAGTCCTACAGGGTGCCCGTTCCCCCAGCAAGGTCATGCCATCGTGACATAGGTAAGTATACATATGGTTCAACTGATTTTTGATACCATCTATTGTTTGCAGGAATCGCACCCACAAAGACACCCAGTGGACTCGGAGAAGTCCAACAGGGCCATGGGGTTTCCAGCTCTGGTTACGGGCCTTTGTAGTCCTACTAGGTGCTCGTTCCCCCCGGCAAGGGATTGTGCCCGCAAGACGCGCAGTGGACCCGAAGAAGTCCAACAGGGTCTTGGAGTTGTCAAGCTCTAATTACGGGTCTCTGTCAGTTCTACGGAATGCCTGTCACCTCCAGCAAGGTCATCAAGCCCCCTACTAAGCGAGCTTTCATCAAGAAGTACTGTGTCCCCAGGCAAGTGCAGGGCGAAACACCACAGCAGCTTGGGGATGGCCGGCAGCGGGCAACAGACGCACCGCCATCACCTCTAGAGTTCACCTCAGCTGATCCACAAAAAGGTTAGAGCGTTGCTTACGACCCATGGCCGACCAATAGGCGACCAAGTCCAAAGCCAAAGGTAAGCAAAGTACTAGGTCCGTGACCGACAAGCCATCACGCGTCCAACTCAAGACATTAAAGAAGCGCTACTAGGAGGCAACCTAGTAACTTTTAAATTTCTGCTTGTTATTTGATCACATTTTGTTTCGCAAGTTATAGTAGGACACACCTAGTTGATCATGATCCTAGGAATTTGAATAAAACAAGCACAAGCTCGGAAGGTAGTCATACCTCACAAAATATATATAAGTATGTTTAGGTAGAAAGTACCTTAGATATGCATGTATGTAACAAAAAATACTTCACAAAATATATATATGTATGTTTAGGTAGAAAGTACCTTAGATATGCATGTATGTAACAAAAAATACTTCACAAAATATATATATGTATGTTTAGGTAGAAAGATACCTTAGATATGCATGTATGTAAACAAAAAATACTTCACAAAATATATATATGTATGCTTAGGTAGAAAGATACCTTAGATATGCATGTATGTAAACAAAAAAATACCTCACAAAATATATATATGTATGTTTAGGTAGCAAGATACCTTGGATATGCATGTATATAGCAAAATACCTCATGAAAAAAAAAACAAAAAAACAAACAAGAAAAAGAAATAAACAAATGATAAAAAAAGAAAAAAAGAAAAAAAAGTTGTCTAGCTGAAAAACCAACATGCTTTTGAAAAGAGATGACTTCCAACTTTTCTTTGAAAAAATTTATTGATCATGACTAGTTTTTGAAAAACAATGTGTATACACCTGAAGGGTGAATGCTGTGAAATTTTTTCCCGAAGACCCAAAATGGACTCGGATAAATGCACAAATTGATAAAAGAACATATTTTGGAAACATTGGGTTGACTTAAAATAGAGGAAATGAATCCTGAGCCCTAGCATCACATGACCATAAAAGTTTGACACTTGAGTGTCCGCATAGGTGCATGCATGACTAGTTTTGCATACAATTTCCAAATCATCATTGTTACATTTGTGTCATGGAAATAATGTGGGACATCCCCTTTTATCCTTGAACTAAACCAAACCCTGACATATATCATGTCCAGTCGTGCTACAAGCCTTGAGCTAAAATCCCAACTTACCATAAACCTTGACCCAAGGTGAAAATATCAGTCCTTGCCCTCAGAAGAAAACACAAAAAGAAGGAAAATTCCCAATCAAAGAAAGGGAGAAAGCAAAAAAGGAAAGAAAATTCCCAATTAAAAGAGGGAGAGAAAGCAGAAAAAAAGGAGAAGAAAGAAAATCCCCGATCAAAGATTGCAAGAGAAAAGAAGAAATATGCAGAAAGGTCTTAGGACCAGACAATATCTGAACAATACAGATTTGTCACCAAGTAAACAAGAAAAGAAAGGAAACCACGACCTAAAGTGGTCCTCTCCCTTTGATTGCCAACCAAAAACCTGTGTGTCAGCGACTTTTTCGCCCCGCACTAAACAAAAACAGAAAAGGAAAAGGCCAAAAAATTCAAAGCCAAAATTCCCGCAAAAAATACCATTCCCAAGAAAAAGTCCTATTGATCCATGATCACGCATGTAATCTTTGATTTGATAGGAAATAATTTGCAAAATCAAGTCATGGCATATCTATGGTTTGGAATTAGGATGAAGCACTTACCCGTGTGAGATTGATACACTCTGAGTGATTTTCTTCTATATTTTTTTAACCCAGTGTTTCCTCTAAATGCTCATTTAGAAGCGAAATGTTAACATCCAAAATCTCATTTATGGTTATGAGAAGATTTCATCAGTTTACTTTCCTTCCCCGGTAGACACATTGTTTTTCATCCAAAAAATATGTTGCTCTGATCAGTTGGAAGTTTTGTCTCTTTACTAAAGCATGTTCGCATTTTAGTGAAGAAAACACTGAGACTATTTCTAGTCTCACAAGTTATCCAGAACTACATAGGTCTGAATTCCTCATTTGAGGATACGTAGGAGCAAGAGCCTCGCTTTTGTCGGCCGCCCCACAATTTCTTTCATACTGACACTGGAGTCACGTGACATGCGGAGATACCCAAGTGGTTGTCCGCACTTTCAAAACTTTCTTTTGCTATCTGTAAGATAGAAAGCCTGATAGCATGCAGAGACTAACGTCGTCTTCTGCACCCTTCGTCAATCGCGGCCACACAAACCCGTTGACACGTGGAGATTTACGTCATCTTCTGTGCTCACAAGATCTGTCATACTGACATTTGAGTCACGCTGACGGGCGGAAATACCCGAGTGGTTATCCGTATAAACTTTCTTTTGCTATCTGTAAGACAGAAAGCCTGATAGCATGCAGAGACTAACGTCGTCTTTTGCACCCTTCGTCAATCGCGGCCCAACAAGCCTGTTGACACATGGAGATTTACGTCATCTTCCGCGCTCACAAGATCTGTCATACTAACATTTGAGTCACGCTGACGGGCGGAAATACCCGAGTGGTTATCCGTATAAACATTCTTTTGCTATCTCTAAGACTCAAAGCATGATAGCAAGCTGAGTGGGTAAACGCGTAGATACATATTTTGTGCCCTTTATCATTCAGAAACAAACAAGCTGAGTGGGTAAACGCGCAGATACATATTCTGCGCCCTTTATCATTCAGAAACAAACAAGCTGAGTAGGTAAACGCGCATATACATATTCTGTGCCCTTTGTCATTCAGAAACAAACAAGTTGAGTGGGTAAATGCGTAGAAATAGATTTTGTGCCCTTTATCATTCAGATTTTGCAAGTTGGGTGATAAACGCGCAGAGACAAATTATGCGCCCTTTGTCATTCTGTACACCTTTTCACCACCCAGGCTCGATCGTGTCCAACAAAACGCAGAGACAAATTATGGTCATTCTTCGGCTTGTATCAACCAAGAGGAACAAGTTCGACAGTATCGGGATGATGTGTTGGTACTGATCATATTCAGATTTTTGCAGGTTCCGCTAACAGGAAGGTTCACTAGCCGAAAGGTGTTTCGCTTGAACGAAATTAGTGTCTTATCTTTACTTCCCTTTATCTCCAATAAAAGACAAGTAAAGAGGGGCAACTGTCATACCCTAATTTCGTTCAGGGACCTTTGCTTGGTGGCATGCAACTTTCATTTGACCATTTTGAGGTACTTGGCACCCATCGTTAGGCAATTCGTGAAGTTCCGTAACATGCCGGAACTCAAAAGGAAGCATCGTTGCACAATTCGTGAAGTTTCATGACATGCCGGAACTCAAAAGGAAGCATCGTTGCACAATTTGTGAGGTTCCGTAACATTCCGTAGGTCAAAAAGGGGATGATTATGTAATCCGCAAGGTTCCGTAACATTACAGAAAGAAAACAAGTATCGTTACGAAATTCGTAAGTTTCCGTAACTTTACGAAAAAAGAATCAGCAAAAAAAAGGGCAAAGGGGGGTGTATTTAGTAAAATGGGGGGTGCAAATAGTAATTTTCGAATCTGGGCCTTGCTTACAATGGAAGTAACCTAGCTCGCCTGGGCGAGCTGGGCAGCAACCTCCTCCCCCTTTTTCCTATAAATAGGCTGAAGGGGGTTGTTCTAAGGATGGCGGATCCTCCTGGTGATGTATTTCAGCTGTTTTGGGTGAAAAAAATTGTTTTCGTGAAGAAAATCCAAGCCGAGGTGCTTCCGTAACACTTCCGAGATGTTTCCGTAAGCAAATCCGTGAAGGTTTTTCCTCCGTTATTCACCGTTCTTCGTTCTTCAACGGGTAAGTTTCCAAATCGAGCTTTTCAATTCATTCTATGTACCCGTGGTGGTCCCCATTTGTTTTGTGTACATTTATTCTCGTTTCATTTACTTTCCGTACCCCCTTTTGACGTGCTTCAGTCGTTTATTTAAGTCATTTCTCGCCTAATCAAAAATAAAATAAATTTCCACCGATCATTTGATTTGTAATATCCGTTAATTTCAGTTAAAATGAATTCCAACAGTTTGGTCGTTCCATAACCACGTTGGAAATCGAAAAAGAGGTAAAATAATAATATAATAATAAAAAAATACCTTTTAGTAAAATAAAGCGAAAAATCAATCGGACGCTTTCTCTTTGGGATTTATCATTCTTAATTGAATTGACTAATAACTAAAGTGAAACTAAGGCTAAAATCAACCCGCCAAGTCAAGCTCGTCCACAAAAAAAAGTTTTGTGCCTCTGTCTATTTTTAATTCTTTATCTCTTGGTCCTTTGCAGTCAACTGATGTGGTAATTCATTTAGCTAATAGAAGTGTTGCCTATCCTGCTAGTTTCATAGAGGATGTCTTAGTTAGAGTTGGTGAACTGATTTTCCCTGTTGATTTTTATATTTTGAATATGGAGGAGGGATTTTCTAGGCAGACCTTTTATGAAAACTACTAGAACTAAGATAGATGTATATGCAGGCACACTATCTATGGAGTTTGGTGATATAACTGTTCATTTTAATATTCTTGATGCTATGAAACACCCATCTGAAGATCTTTCTGTATTTCGCGCTGAAATAATTCACCATATTGTTGATAAATACATGACTGATCTTCATTGTAATCTGCATTCTTGTCACTCTTCATGCATTGAATCTGAATTTGTAGTTGATCATATGGATGAATTTGATGCTGAGAGTGAATCTGAAATTGATATTGATTACATGTCTGGTGATGTTTTACCTCTTGAGATTGATTTTCTAGAGTCAGATAGAACTAACCATGTTTCAGGAAATACACATACCTCTGACTTTATTTTTGAGGTACAGGCTGAGAAACCATCTCTTTCTACCATTATCCAGCCGCCCACACCAGAATTGAAGCCTCTGCCATCAAATTTAAAATATGCTTACTTGGATGATAGCAAAAGTTTTCCAGTAATTACATCTACCTCCCTTGCTGATGAGCAAGAGGAGAAGCTATTATCAGTTCTCAAGAAGCACAAGAAGGCTATAGGCTGGACCCTAGCGAACATTCCTGGTATTAGCCCATCCACATGTATGCATCGGATAAATTTAGAGGATGGGGCTAAACCAGTAAGACAGCCACAGAGAAGACTCAACCCGGTGATTCTTGATGTAGTGAAGAAGGAGGTAACCAAGCTTTTGCAAGCTGGAATCATTTAAACCTATCTCTAACAGCCAATGGGTGAGTCCCGTTCAGGTAGTCCTGAAGAAAACCGGCCTCACCGTGATAAAAAATGAGAAGGAGGAGCTGATTCCTACTCGGGTGCAGAATAGTTGGAGAGTCTGCATCGACTATAGGAGGCTGAACCAGGTTACCAAAAAGGACCATTTTCCCCTGCCATTCATTGACCAAATGCTTGAACGCCTAGCAGGTAAATCTCACTACTGTTTCCTTGATAGTTTTTCTGTTTATATGCAAATCACTATTCCTCCTAAGGATCAGGAAAAGACCACATTCACCTGCCCCTTCGGCACTTTTGCCTATAAAAGGATGTCTTTCGGCCTATGCAATGCCCTTGGTACCTTCCAACGGTGCATGATCAGTATTTTTAGTGATTTTTTAGAAAATTGCATAGAGGTGTTTATGGATGATTTCACTGTATATGGACCATCTTTTGATATTTGTTTGGATAGTTTGGAAAATGTTTTGAATAGATGCACTGAAACTAACCTTGTTCTAAATTTTGAAAAATGTCATTTTATGGTTGAGCAAGGTATAGTTTTAGGCCACATTATTTCCAATAAGGGCATTGAAGTAGATCCTGCAAAAATTTCTGTTATTTCACAATTGTCTTACCCCTATTGCGTGCGAGAGGTGCGATCTTTTCTTGGTCATGCAGGATTCTACAGGCGCTTTATAAGAGATTTTAGCAAAGTAGCCCTTCCACTATCCAACTTTTTGCAAAAGGAGGTGGAGTTTGACTTTAATGATAAATGCAAAGAGGCTTTTGATTGCCTCAAAAGAGCACTGACTACCACCCCCATCATCCAGGCACCCGACTGGACAACCCTTTTGAACTTATGTGTGATGCATCAAATTATGCATTGGGGGCTGTCCTTGCTCAGAAAATTGATAAATTGCCTAGGGTGATATATTATGCTTCTAGGACTTTAGATGCTGCCTGAGCAAATTATACTACTACTGAGAAAGAGCTACTAGCCATAGTTTTTGCTCTTGAAAAATTTCGTTCTTATTTGTTTGGTACTCGCATTATTGTTTATAATGACCATGCACCTCTAATGTACTTGTTGAAGAAGGCTGATTCAAAGCCTAGATTGATCCGATGGATGCTCTAGCTCCAAGAGTTTGACTTGGAGATCCGTGATAGGAGCGGAACACAAAATTTAGTTGTTGATCATTTGAGTCGGATCGAACGTGTGTCTGATGAGGATTCACCCATTCGGGATGATTTCCCGGATGATCATTTGTATATATTGTATAGTATTTTTGATTCTCTTTCTACTCCCTGGTTTGCTAACATTGTCAATTATTTAGTTGCTTATGTTTTTCCTCCCTTAGCATCTAAGGCTCAAAAAGATAAAATTAAAAGTGATGCTAAGCATTTTATTTGGGATGACCCCTACTTGTGGAAATTGTGCAGTGATCAGGTCATTAAACGATGCATTCCAGATCATGAGACTGACTCAGTCCAGTAGTTCTGTCATTCTTTCGCACCGGGAGGTCATCTTGGTGTTCAAAGGACAGCTCGCAAAGTGCTTGACTGTGGCTTTTATTGGCCCATCATCTTTAAAGATGTGTGGATGATTTGTAGCACTTGTGAGCAGTGTCAGAGAGCAAGAAGTGCACTTACATGGCGACAACAAATGCCTCAGCAACCTATGCTATTCTGTGAGGTGTTTGATGTCTGGGTCATAGATTTCATGGGCCCTTTTCCTGTCTCTTTTGGTTATGTTTATATTCTCCTTGCAGTTGATTATGTTTCAAAATGGGTGGAAGCCAAGCCCACTAGAACTAATGATGCTAAGGTTGTTGCAGATTTTGTCAGATCTAATCTATTTTGCAGGTTTGGAGTACCTCAAGCAATTGTTAGTGATCAAGGAACCCATTTTTGCATCGAATCAATGCATGCCTTGCTTAAAAAGTACGGGGTTGTACATAGGGTATCCACACCATACCACCCCCAAACCAATGGACAGGCAGAAATTTCTAACAGGGAGATCAAGAGAATTTTAGAGAAGATTGTGCAGCCAAGCAGGAAAGATTGAAGTACCAGGCTTGATGATGCTCTTTGGGCACATAGGACTGCCTACAAAGCACCCATAGGAATGTCTCATTATTGGGTTGTCTTTGGAAAGGCATGTCATCTTCCAGTGGAGATTAAGCACAAAGCATATTGGGCAATGAAGACCTGCAACTTCTTTATGGATCAAGCTGGTGAGGAAAGAAAGTTGCAACTGAGTGAGTTAGATGAGATTCGCCTATAAAGAAAAGACCAAGAAGTTCCATGATAGCATGATAATTAAGAAGGACTTCATGGTTGGGAAAAAGGTGTTATTGTATAATTCTAGGCTTGGACTCATGAGTGGTAAGTTGAGGTCTAAGTGGATTGGTCCTTTTGTTGTTACTAATGTTTTTCCTTATGGTACAGTTGAGATCAAAAGCGACTCCACAAACAAGAGCTTTAAGGTCAATGGACACCGACTTAAGCCATTCCTCACAAACCCTTCTTTAGTGGACGTAGTGGTGGAAGAGACTTCCTTACTCCACCCTACTCTTCCTCCACCATGACTTAGGGAGTTTTTCTTTTCCTATCTCCTTCTTTACCTTTATTACATTTGTCCGATTCTATTTGATGGTTTAATTGCTTTTAATCTTTTACTTGTGATACATTGAGGACAATGTGTTGTTTAAGTATGGGGGGAGTGTTCTTTGGTTATGCTAGTTTTGTTAGTTTTGTTAATTTTGTTAGTTGTGTTAAATTTGTTAATTTTGTTAGTTTTGTTGGGTTTCTAGTTTAATATTTTAGGTCAATTCTATTTGCATGTACAACTTTGCATATTTTTCTTTGAATTATAGGATATGTTCAAGTAATGGGTAATTGTTTTGAAAATAAAAGTCGCTTGACATTTTGTGATTTGAAGTCCTTGTTTTTCCTCTATATGTCATGATAGTTTTGAAAGCTCAATTTGGAAGTGATAAGTTTACCTTTGTGAGAATTTGAGCCATCATCATAATCATTTGGTGTGTTTTGCCCCATTGATTGCTTGCACATTAGCCTTGGCTTGATTCTTGTTGATGCTTCCTAATTCACATGCATATTTGGAAATGATTTAGGAAATTTTGTTCTTATAAGCCTCTAGCCAAATGGACTTACCTTGAATTAATCCCTTTGATAGCCCTTTGAGCCTATGTTTTCTTTTCTCTGTTTTGAAGCTCATTACAAGCCTTAAGTGAAAAACCATGATCTCACCTTAACCTTAAGGAATTTTGGAGCTTTGGAATTGTTTTGGGAATAAGTGTGGGGGGTTTTGTTGGATAACTTATTTCGTTGGCTATGCTTCATGATGTATTTTGGGCCATACTTGATGTACATTGTATACTGGTTAAATGTTGGACATGCTGAATGATATGCTATTTCTCAAATGCTACAATGCAACAAAAAAAACAAAAAAAAAATTAGTTGAATCAATTCGAAAAAAAAAAAGAAAAAGAAAAAGAAAAGCAATAAAGTTGAGTGAATAAGATCTTAAATGGAAAAAGAATGATGAGACTCTTGGCTCTACTCTTTGCGTTTAAATTTTATCTTTAGGTTTTCTTATTTTTTTCTTAATATGCACTTATTGCTCATTGCTCCTCTATTCCTTTGGGATTTAGCTACTTATTCCATATTTTTCCCTACCTTGTCCTTGGCCCCATTACAACCTTAAAAGACCTTTTGGTCCTCATGTGCTTGTGTTTGTGGGTTGATTTTAAATTTTAGAATCTTGCCAAGTTTATGTGGTGTTGGTTTTTGATGCAATCCTACCCCCCAAAGGTATTGGATAGAAGACTCTAAGAGGCTTGGGCTAGAGCTACTAAAGAAGGCCCTACGGTTCTCATGAACCTTAGGGTAGATTTTTGAGCCCATGGGTCAAGGTTGGACCCATTCTTCTTTGTAAATATTAGAATTGGTTTTTCCTTCTTTTGGGCCTTGTATTTTGGCCATTCTAGTAGTATAGGGTTTTAGCCTTGTATTTCGGGGCATTTTGAGTAGTCTTTGTAGTAAGGACTTTTTTTTGTATTTTTATATTTTTTGTCATGGGGGTGAGCTTAGCTATTATAGGGTGTGTATAGCTAAGCTCTAGCTTCTCATCTCAAGGAGGTGAGCTTAGCTATTAGAGAGGTATGTGTAGCTAAGCTCTAGTTTCTTTAGGAATCTTCTTAAAGAAGTTTCTCAAGGAGGTGAGCATAGTTATGAGAGGGGTGTGTGTAGCTAAGCTCTAGCTTCTCAAGGAAGTTTTCTCAAAGAAGCTTCTCAAGGAAGTTTTCTCAAGAAAGCTTTTCAAGGAAGCTATCTAGTCTATAAATAGAAGCATGTGTAACACTTGTTGTAACTTTGATGAATGAAAGTCTTATGAGACACACTTCAAAGTTCCACTTCTCTCCCTCTTTTATTCCTTCAATTTCGTGCTCCCCCCTTCTTTCTTTCTTTTCCTCCATTGAAGCATCATCTCCAAGCTTCTTATCCAAGGCTCATCTTGGTGGTGAAGCTCCTTCTTCCATGGCTTATTCCTTAATGGATGGCGCCTCCTCTCACCTCTTTTCCTTTGTCTTCCGCTGCATCTCCATGGTGTAAAATTACCATTGAAGGACCTCATTGAAGCTCAAGGATCCAACCTCCATAGAAGCTCCACAAGCAAGTTTCCATCAAGTGGTAATCAGAGCACAAGAGCTTCAAGTAGGTGCTCCTTAAACCTCCATTAATTTTTTGCTTTACCTTCTCTTCTATTGTTTTTTCTTCATTTTTCTCCATGTATCTCCTCACATGTCTTGTTCTAAATGTTGTTAACATGATTCTTTAGAGTTTGCACCAATTAAACTTGCTATAGAAGTTAGATTTGATTTTCTATGGTTCAAATTTCTTGTTCTTGTTCTTGAACCATGAATTGTGTTGAGTTTAGGTTCCTTTGAGTTTTGTCTTGTTATTTTTTGTGGCTGAAACCTAAACCATAAAATTCTTACAAAAATATTAAAGTAGAAGAAAACCTCAAAAATCTAGAGTGACTTGTTCACCTATTGTAGTTTTGTCATAGAAGTCATGTCTAGTCATGAAACTTGTCAAATAAGATTTCTTATGTTGTGCTGAATTTTATTTTCTTGTTTCTTTGTATAACTCATTTTTTCATGAGTGTATGAAATTCTTTTAGCCTATTATTTGATTTGAGTCAAATCTTTCATGTTAATTAGTCCTTAACATGTTCATGCAAAATTCTTAGAGAGTCTTTGATTGTGAACCTTTTCTTGAACTTTTAGGTTTCCTTATGATTGTGTCTATTGTGAATTTGAGTTTTGGTGATTGAATTGCTGGCTGAAATGTTGATCCTAAGTGAATATTGAACTCCTAAAACTGTGGTAAACAATCCTAGTGAGTTCAACATACATAGGAAGGTTGAAAGTAAGCCCAAGGCAATCAATATACCATGCTTAAAGAAACAAATCGCTGGTGCTGGCAGCTTGGACATACAAACTTGTAAAAATTACTGAGAATTGGTTACTTCTAATTTTGAGCTGACATTTTTACTGAATTTTCTAGACATCTGGAAAAAGTTATAAAAAAAGAAACAAGTGATTTGGATAAAAGGAAAAAATACGAAAAATCACACAAGTTGGCAGGAAAATCAGTATCCAGGAAAAAAAATGAAAGGGAAGTGTGCTTGTTGTTTTGGCTCAAACTTTATTCTATAATTGGTGCCTATGTTATACCAATCTTAGTTCCAAAATTTCAATTGAAAATTAGTGTGAAGACAAGTGCCAAAGCTAGAGGTTTTTTGAGTTTTCTTTTTGAGTCCTAGCTTGCTTCTATGTCCTTTTCATTGCTTTAATTGTTGAGTAATCCTTGAAAAATTGTCTTGTTAAAATTCCATTGGTTTAGCTTTCATTTCATTTTATTTGGTCTTTGGTTATTGCTTGTCTCTTTGTTTCCTTGTTTGTGGGTTGCCATATAGGGAATTGGAAGGAGGATTGGTGCCATCCCTTGAAGAATTTGAGTTAAGAAGATAAGGGCCAACCAACTTAAGAGCTATTGGACTAAGAAGCACTCCAAATTGAGTGAATCACCAAAGAGAGAACAACCACCAAAATTGAGGACCGTTTTGTAATTTTGTAATTTGCAATTTACTTACCTTCATTGCTTTCAAGTTTTGTAACAAAAAGGCCTTTCATTGGAAGTGTGTTGGGAGCCTCCAATAGGTTACCAAACTTCCATTAGTGTGTAATAATTTTAGGCAATTTTTCCTTAGGATAGTGAGTGTTTTGTTGGGAACCTTGAATGTGGTCATCCAAACACTCTTAGGATTCACCTAGTTTACTTTTCTTGCTTACTTTCATAGCTTATTTCCTTTACCTTCCATTGTCAAACCACCTAGATAGCTTGCATCTTACCAATTAGTTTTTTTCCCTTATCTTTCACACCTCTTTTAGTGTTTATTTTGGCTAGTTTCAACCATAGTTTCTTTTACCTTTTGTTTTCAAACCTCCAACAAGAAAGAACCACAACTTAGGAACCAACATGAGTCATCATTCATCTAGTGTTAATGGCGAGGGTACTAGTCATAAAGACCCTTTATCTAGAATCTTAGATGAGTTGAGTTCCCTCAAGTTATGGAAAGAAAAATAAGAGAGAGAAAAAAAAGGAAAAAAAAGAGTGGAAGAAATAAGTCAAGATGAAAGAAAGAAAATAAGAGAGGAAGAAAGAAGAAAAATAATGAAAGAAATGAAAAGAGAAAAACATGCCTCCTATAGTAGTCATAACTCTTGCAAGAGCCTAAGTGAAGAACTTCGTGACTATTATGAAGGAAGGCATAGGTCACATCTTAGACCTCACTCCCATAGAAGAGAAAAGGAAAGAAAGCCTCAAGAGGCTAACATTAACCTCCCATACTTCCATGGGAAGGACAATGTAGAGGCTAACTTAGTTTGGGAAATAAGGGTAGAGCAACAACTTAAAAAGAAGTCTACATCAAAATTTTATGGCTCTCACTCTTATCCAAAGAAAGACCAAGGTCAAGGCATCTTAGGGGTGACACCTTCTAAGCCCAAAGGTGATAAGGGGAAGACAATAGAAAACCAAGCCCCTAAGGCTAGTGTGCAAGAGAAGACTAGCTCTATAAAGTGCTTTAAATGTCTTGGAAGAAGACACATTACTTCTCAATGCCCCACCACAAAAACCATGATTATGAGGAGCCAAGACATTTATAGTAGCCAAGATGAGGCTACTACGTCACCTTCCTCTAGTGAAAGTGAAGAAGCAAAAGGGGAAGAATCTAGTGAAGAAATCTACCCCCAAGAAGAAGGACAACCTTTAATGGTTAAGGAGGAGTGTAAGGAGGTAAGTGTCTCCTCCAAGAGGTTAGTTAAGAAGGAAAGTAATTTTGAAATAAAGACAAATATTAAAGAAACTTCCCCTCTTAGACAACCTCCACATCTTCTCCGTTGTAAAAAGATACTTGTTAGCACTGCCACACCTCTTGGGCTTGAGGTTATTCCTCAAGTAAAGGAGTTGTTGGATGAGGGTTTGGTTCGTAAGAGCTTAAATCCTTGTGCTTTGTTGGTGCCCAAAATAGGTATTATTAGGCACCAAATCCCTACAATAAGTGATATGATCAATTTGTTGAGTGTTGCAACCCTCTTTTGTAAAATCATTCATGCACCCAACGTCTTCATGATTCATGTACATAGGGACTCATTAGTTAGGTTTGTTCTTATTTTTGGTTTTAATACAAACTTAGGTGCTCATATGGGACACCTTAGGTTTGTCTTATTTTTTTGTAGGAATAATCAACATAAAAATACAGAAAAAGGTACGCTTTATTGCATTACATTCCTTAATTTTTTAAATAGTGATCAAGGGGTTCCCACAAACCCTAAGAGAATAAAGGTCATTCCTGATTGGCCCACCCCACCAAGTATAAGGGAAATCTGGGGTTGCCATGACTTAACAAACTTTTTCAAAAGGTTTGTCCCATATTTTTCTATACTTGTAGCTCCACTCATTGAGTTGGTGAGGAACCATGTTCCCTCATGGGAAGATGTCCAGGAAAGGAGTTTCTAGACCTTACCCTACTCTAACATACCCAACACCACTAATACATATATTTTTATTCTTTTTACAGGTGTCGAGGGAAGGAGACCAGAGTATGAAGAACCTCGGGATTTGAGTTCAAATCCTTTCCAAGGTGGAGGGGATGATGCAATCCTACCCCCCAAAGGTATTGGATAGAAGACTCCAAGAGGCTTGGGCTAGAGCTACTAAAGAAGGCCCTACGGTTCTCATGAACCTTAGGGTAGATTTTTGAGCCCATGGGTCAAGGTTGGACCCATTCTTCTTTGCAAATATTAGAATTGGTTTTTCCTTCTTTTGGGCCTTGTATTTTTGCCATTCTAGTAGTATAGGGTTTTAGCCTTGTATTTCGGGGCATTTTGAGTAGTCTTTGTAGTAAGGACTTTTGTTTGTATTTTTATGTTTTTTGTCATGGGGGTGAGCTTAGCTATTATAGGGTGTGTATAGCTAAGCTCTAGCTTCTCATCTCAAGGAGGTGAGCTTAGCTATTAGAGAGGTATGTGTAGCTAAGCTCTAGCTTCTTTAGGAATCTTCTTAAGGAAGTTTCTCAAGGAGGTGGGCTTAGTTATGAGAGGGGTGTGTGTAGCTAAGCTCTAGCTTCTCAAGGAAGTTTTCTCAAAGAAGCTTCTCAAGGAAGTTTTCTCAAGAAAGCTTCTCAAGGAAGCTACCTAGTCTATAAATAGAAGCATGTGTAACACTTGTTGTAACTTTGATGAATGAAAGTCTTATGAGACACACTTCAAAGTTCCACTTCTCTCCCTCTTTTATTCCTTCAATTTTGTGCTCCCCCCTTCTCTCTTTCTTTGCCTCCATTGAAGCATCATCTCCAAGCTTCTTATCCAAGGCTCATCTTGGTGGTGAAGCTCCTTCTTCCATGGCTTATTCCTTAATGGATGGCGCCTCCTCTCACCTCTTTTCCTTTGTCTTCCGCTGCATCTCCATGGTGTAAAATTACCATTGAAGGACCTCACTGAAGCTCAAAGATCCAGCCTCCATAGAAGCTCCACAAGCAAGCTTCCATCAGTTTTCATGGGTGCTTTGAGAGTAAATAGTAGCCTAGACACTTGAGAGATAGAGTGTATATCTTGTGAGGCTTTATCACTTTTCATTCTTGAGCTAATTAACTATTTTGCCATGATTAGGTTGCTTGGATGATTTTCATGAATGTCTTGACTCTTTGGATCTCTTCATGTTAGATGTTACCCTTTTTTTTTCATTCCTTGAGATTCATTGAGAAATATGTAATTGTTGTTGTGTCTGTTTGTTTCTCTTTAATGTCTCTGAATTTTTCCCTTGCTTTGTTTTTTTTTTAATTTTGCCCAGGAGTGCAAAAGGCTAAGTATGAGGGGATTTGACGTGTCATCATTTTCTCATATTTCTTAACCCTTTTTGTCACCATTTTAATTACTGATTAACCTTAATTGTCAAATTAATTATGCAGTTTTATCATTTTGGCCTACTGGATTAATTTTGTGTTTTTAATTTAATTTCAGGAGAATTATAAGCAATTGGGCTTGAATCCAGAATTAGGCTTGGGCTTGAATCCATAATTGGGCTTGGACTTGAGGAGAGCAGACTATTTTATTCTACCAAATTTTATCTTATCTAGATATTATTTAGATTTGATCTCATCTAGATCTTATCTTATCTTATCTTGTCTGGATTTTATTTTATTTATGGGCTTGGATTTAAAACAGATTTGTAAGCTTTGGGGCTGAAAACTATATAACAACACCAAGGTTCTTGTTTAGGCTCTCTCCCCCCTCTCTCTTCTCTCTCTCCTCTCCTTTGTCTCTTTTTCGTTTTAGTTTTAGAGTTCTACTCTCAATTCGTTTAAGTTTCTTTTTCGTTTTGGAGAATAATTCTAGTTTTCTTCGTTTCTACTACAATTTCGTTTTCTATTGATTAATGGAAGGCTAAGTCTCCAGCGTTGTTTTCTCTTAAGGATCAAGCATAACTCTCTTTGAGGTTCTATTATTACTATTAAATTCTGATCAGTTTTTCCTCTTCACCAATTACTCTATATTTGTTGCTATTAATTCATGCATGCTTAGTGCTTGATTAATTGTCTCTGCGCTTAATTTACGTTCATGCTTAATGATCGTTCATGATTAATTGGTGTATGTGTTGCTTAATCACATAATGAATGCCTTATGTTAAATTTCGCTTAGTAATTTAATTTAGGGTTGGATTAAGTGGTTGAACTGATAAAGGATCAACTCTCGTAATCTAGGATAAGAGACTTGCTTGTGAATCAAGGGGAAGTAACGTGTTTTAATTCTGATATTTTCTAACTCACATTTATTCGCTGTTTAATTTACAAAAGCAAACAACCCCCCCCCCCCAATTCATTACTATTTTCCTACTATCTGTTATGAATGTTTGGTTGACCATTGCTCGTTGGGAGACGACCTAGGATCACTTCCTAGATACTACATTTTTAATGTTAATTTGATTCGGGTACAGCCTCAATCACCGATGTTAAAATCACACTAAATTCAGTTTTAACATTGGTTATTTGAAAACCGATGTTGTAAGTGCTTAACGACATCGGTTTTCAAATAACCGATGTTAATAGAATGATATTAAAACTCATTTTTTTAGTAGTGCTAAAATAAAGTTAATAGATCAAGTGAACAATTTAGCCTAAATTTTAATATATAATATTTCAAATATAATTCACAAAGTATGATTATGCTATGGACATGTTATGTTTTGAGTGCATTGGACAACACAAAATAGAAATACCACAAGAACTACCTATTCATCTTCTTGATCAGCTTCGCAAAACTGTCCTTCATGACCCTTACAAAAAACACCAAGGTGAGAAAATTAAGGACATAAAAAACAAGAAAAGCAAGCAGAACCCAAATGAAGAGGACTTCGAGATGATAACATACAGGAACTGAAAGCAGCAAGGATCAAACTAAAGAAAAGCTACTCGCACAGGCTCGGAGATGTGTCTTTCTCTTCTAGCTGGTTTTATGCTGAACTGAGGCTTCCTGAGATGATAGTCGATGAGACAACAGCTGCCACATTTCTCAACTTGGTAGCATATGAGATGTGTCCAGATTTTAGAAACAACTATGAGATATGTTCTTTCGTGGACTTTATGGACTCGCTTATTGACCATCCTGGGGATGTGAAGGAGCTGAGATCAGCAAAGATTCTCCTTAATGCCCTTATGAGTAAGGAGGTGGCAAAGATCTTCAATTTCGTAAGCACTTATTTGGTGTCCAACATGAAAGGGTATTCATTGTAAGATGTGGATAGCTCTTGGTTATCATACCTATTTTAGTAACCCTTGGGCTATCATTGGTTTCATTGTTGCTATTTTTGCATGCCCTTGTTCTCACTTTCATCCAAACTTGGTATGCAATTCACCCTGCGCATACTGACTAATTCATTCACCATGCCAACCAGGCTTAAATTACCTTGCATTTAAGTTTTTGACTACGAATATATTAGTACGTTTGTGTATGACTCAGTGTGATATTGCAACTTATCAATCTTTGAGTGTTGGTGTGTGATTGGAATTTGTAATAAGAAAATGGTTAAATCCATTACTACTAATGTGTAAAAAAAAAATTCCTTTCATGGCAACATCTAGGTTTCACTTTGTCTATTGAGGTTTTGTATACTTACTTGGAAGATAACCCGTTCAACATCTTGGTAAAATTATAAAACAATTTTATAATTATTCTAATTATTGATGTATCTTTTATTTGTAAGATAGCATAGCTTTCATTCGTTTTCAGATTTGTTAATTCCCAACGTCACATGCATTCATACCCATTCGTCCATTCACACTTGGAAGTTCAAAATAGAAGATTGGAATTTTATTTTATTTTTTTACAAAAAAGTGAAATAGAACAATTTTAAGGTTTCATTGTGGTTCATTGTAGTTACGTGGCATTATCATTTGACTGAAAATCACATTACAATTGTGGATTGATGTGGTTATGACCCCATGATCGAGGTCGTACCCGAATCAAATAAAAATTAAAAATGCAGTATCTAGGAAGTGATCCTAGGTCGTCTCCCAACGAGCAATGGTCAACCAAACGTTCATAACAGATAGTAATAAAATAGTAACGAATTGGGGGGGGGTTGTTTGTTTCTGTAAATTAAACAGCAAGCAAATTTGAATTAGAAAATAACAGAATTAAAACATGTTGTTTCCCCTTGATTCACAAGTAATTCTCATATCCTAGGTTACGAGAAATTATCCTTTATCAGTTCAACCACTTAATCCAACCCTAAATTAAATTACTAAGTAAAATTTAACATAAGGAAGTCATTTTGTGATTAAGCAACACATACACCAATTAATCATGAATGAAACCGATCATTAAGCATGAACGTAAATTAAGCACATAGACAATTAATCAAGCACTAAGCATGCATGGATTAATAGCAACAATTACAGAGTAATTAGTGAAGAGGAAAAACTGATTAGAATTCAATAGTAATAATAAAACCTCAAAGAGAGTTGTGTTTGATCCTCAAGGGAAAACAACGCTGGGGACTTAGCCTTACATTAAGTAGTAGAAAACGAAATTGCAGATTGAAGCAGAAAACAAAAATTTATTGCTACGTGAATAGTAAAAACTGGAATTGCAAAACCAAAAATTATTCTTTCTCCCAAAAATGAAAAGGACTCTAAACTAAAACCTTGGTGTTGTTATATAGGTTCTCAGCCCCCAAAGCTTACAAATCTAGATAAAATAAAATCTAGATAAGATAAGATAAGATAAAATCTAGATGAAATAATATCTAGATTAAATAAAATCTAGATAAGATTTGGTAGAATAGAATTGTCTGCTCTCTTCAAGTCCAAGCCCAATTCCGGATTCAAGCCCAATTACTTATAGTTCTCCTGAAATTAAATTAAACACAAAATTAGTCCAGTAGGCCCAAATGATAAAATTGCATAATTAATTTGACAATTAAAGTTAATCAGTAATTAAAATGGTAACAAAAAGGGTTAAGAAATAAGAAAACATGATGACATATAATCCCACCACAACCATAAATTTGTGACTGCAATTGTGATTGCGGACCACAATTTAAAATCATGTTCAACCCTCAAGTTAGTTTAAAATACATATTAAAGTATTCATAAAACATAAGAAATATATAATTGCGAGTCTACAAATCCAAATTAAATACTTATTTTTTATACGTTACTTCTAGAAATTGTTCATAAATAGGACACATTTCATTTTTGATTCATTGAGGGACAATGTTTATATATATATATATATGACTCTTGTAATTATATTGGATTTTCATAAAATGTCTTACAGTCAAGGAAAAGTTCACCAATACGTAACAATGAAGTATTACTACTAGAAAAGTTCCAATTTCTTTTGGAATTTTTTGCAAAAAAAAAACCCACAGGAATTTCCTACGGATTTATCCGTGGATTGTATTTTACAAGAAAGTCTTGCAGATTTTTATGAAAAAGATAACCCGCAGCAAATTCTTATGGATTTTTATGCGAAACTTTTTTTTTGAAATATTAAAATATAAAAATAAGTGTATTGTTTGAGTTCTCAAATGTACGAAATCCCTAACTCAGGTATTGAACTCACTCAATCTCACACCTAGGTACACTTTTCTCGCTTCAAATTTAATTGATTAGGGCGAGGTATTGAGTTCTTCATCTATTTCCATCGATTAGGGATTTATTTTCATGATTTGGTACTTATTATATGCGTTAGGTCATCATTTGTGATAATTGCTATAATGTGTGTTTTTTATTACGTTAGGTTTAACTATTGAATATATGTTTATGATCATGTATGAACGATCGAATTATGCCGATCTTAGTCACAACCTTCGTTGATGATATCTTCAACCTGTCAAAGTATCGAGAAATTTGTGTTCTGGTATTTGTTTCATACAACAATGAGCGACAAAGATGCAATGGCAGAAGTGAAGGAGTGGCTTGCGAAGAAATTTGAAGACTCTCTGTGCAGCCATCTCGCGTTTGCACCTCGCTCGCGATTGTTGTTTCAATCCCAAGGTGGGTGTTACAGTTAGGATTAGGTTCTTTTAGTTAGATAAAATCTACCTCTTAATTTTGTTTTTTCTCTTTCTTCCAGGCTGTTGAAGAGGTCATTGGAGATGAACTTGTTGATGACTCTTTTGTTCCAAGCAGCACAAAGTGAGGAGAACTATCAAGGGTCACTTCATTCTGAACGGTAGTTACTTATTCAAAGTTTGATTTACTATTTATGTGGTTTCTGTACTTATTCAGAACTATCAAGCAGCACAATTTTTTGTTTGTTTTTTCCTCCTGTTGTTTTGATTGAAGGTGTCCAATATCTCATAAAAACTTTTAGATCTTAGTGTTTAGGGCTGATGTAAATGTTTTCCTATCATTATGCATCTAGTAGTTCACGATGAAGAGAATTGCTCTGTTCTAAAAGGATGCGCTTGCTAGTTTATGGCTCATGACCAGTAATTATCTAAGCTAAGTTTTTATTACTATATTTTACTTCTTGTTTTTTTGAAAATAATCTTAAATCATAGTTGTGCACCTCTTGGTGAGATTCATGACATAAATGTGAGAATAGGAACCATGAGCTTCTGAAAAATAGTTCTTGAATCAGAAAACAATGAACTTGTTTCAGGTTCTTTGAGAATCAGGGATTTTCTCCTAGAGCAATTTTGTAATCATGGATTTGGGAATGAACATGTCTTGTGCAACATTCAGCTGTCCCAGGGCATCTCCATTGCCTTCTCCGTGGTCAGGTACATTTTCTACCACCGAGTACATCACCTGTTGTCTGTAATTGGCAAGTTGGTCTTTTTAATTTATTTTTTAGCATGTTTTAAGCCGGGAAGTAGAATAGCATAACTAATAGTTGTGTGTCAAAACACATGAATAAGCTATTTATTGTTATGTAGGGGTCATGAAAGTTAGTATACCTTTTAAGTTTTAGTTTAATTTATGTTATCTTTTTATTTTAATTGTTTAAGTTTCTCCAATATATTTATTTTCTCCTACTAGATTTGATGGTAAGTTCAAGAAAGAATCACTTCAACACTTCAAGAAGCGATGGGCTCATGAGCATGAGCTTGTTGACAGTCTCTCAGATGTTGTTTAGGTGTCAAAATAGGCTTCTTGAGAACCCGAGTTAACATAAATCATGCCACTGTCTGTCAGATTTTGTTGTAGCTCTGAAAATTGAAATTTCTTGTAACATTTTACGTTTTATATCTGCCAGTTCTCGAATAATTAGAGTTTTCAAACTGGTGGTCTAGAAATCAAGTTCCCGATTAGAATTGGGAGCAGCTTTTGTATTTCTGCCTCCAAAAGTGCAGGTGATGAATGCCTATACTTTTCAATTTCAATTGTAAAATAGGTGGCATGCGTCAAACTAGGTGATGAGTTTACTGTTATGGCAGTTTCAACATTAGACTTAATCTCAATGATTAGACTCCCCATTTACTATCACAGGTGGCAGGCTATCTCATTTACATGAAGCAATAGAACCAAAAGTGCTCTTCAAGTTGATGTTAAGTGTGTTGACTCCTGGTTACTAGTGTACAATATGAGATTATGAATGTATTCATGTTGTAGATAGGAATGAGAAGGCTGCTAGAGCTGCTTTCAATACCAGTATTGACTGAGGTCTAACCTTTTCTGATACTGCTAAAGTCTATGGCTATGGGGTGAGTGTATACTTTTTACTAGAATTCTTTGATGAGTGTAAATTCACCAAAGAACTTCCTCTTTTCAGCTTGCTTTAGGAGCCATATATTCTGAGATTTTTCTTGGAAGGTTGAGTTAACATGATTTTCGTATGCAGTTTGTAATTAAGAAAGGTTCACATTGGTGCTTCCATATGTTTGTTATCTGAAGATATATTAAGGAAAGGAAAGAAAAGGATCCAGACGTTGAGATTGAAGCAGCAACCAAGATTGCGGCACTGCCGTGGAGATTTGGCCGTCAAAGTGTTCTCAATGTCCTTAAAGATTCCCTTTGTCTACTAGGACTGACTTTAGTGGATCTTTATCAGCTTCATTGGTCAGTACTTTGTGAGCCTGTCGAATGATATTATTTTATCCAATAACCCTTTGTTGATAATGTAATTTCCTACTTTTCAGGCCTCGAGTTTGAGGAAATATATGAAGGTTGCTCAGTGTAGCAAAATTATTTCATTGAACCATTCATTTAATAAGGCTTATGGGATTTGATTTTATATACTTATTCATGGGTGATGTTGTTGAAAAGGGACTTGTGAAGACTGTTGGTGTTTCAAACTATAATGGTAAATCTTTATGACTATTATGTTGTGCAAAACCATGTATAACATCTTAATGGGCCAGGTTGAATGCTTGATATAAAAGTCCGAGTATTTTTTGGTAAGCACATAGATTGATGATCATAAAGGTGTATCAACGGAGGAATATATAGAGAAAAAGATAACTGATTGGTAGAGATCTTGATCTCTGAAATTGCCTAAGATACTTTATATTTTCTATTTTTACGTTGTTTATACATAGAGTGAGGAAGAGTTCTATTATTTCTGTTCAAACCTGAAACTATTATTGGTATACACTATATCTACGGCAGAATTTCAGTAATTTATTTTTCTGTACAAGTAGGGAGTATTTGTTGACAAATTTCCAGAATTTATGAATTTCTAATAATGATTTTCAAATTTCAGATTCAGTTTATTAAATTCCCCTCGAAGCTCGAGCCTCAATTGATATGATTTGGCATGGACTAGTAAACATTTTAATGTCGCTAAAATTAAATTATAAATACTAGTTCAACCTCAATGACTTTTTTTTTCTTTTGTTATATCTGAAGGCAGTGTTCTGATGAAATATTACTTTAAAAATGTATAAATAATCAATATCGTGGAATATGCATCATTAAATCTAGTTTCTATTTCTAATTTGATAAAATATCTCAATATATATTTTTTTTGAGAAAAGAAAGAACACACACACACACATCAAAACATGTACATATAATTAAAATGCTCATAAATAAAGGATATTATCAAAACATGTTTTCTATTTAAAAATCATTTGAAAAGTAGTTGTCATTTTTCTTCTACCTTTATACAATGCTAAAAAATTAAACTTATAAAGAATTAACTTGCACAAAACTAATATTGATAAACCGAAATAAATACATAATCATACACTATTAGAAAATACACTTTCAACATCGGTTATTTAGAACATTCTACATAGGTTCTAAAACCGATGTTGAATGTATGAATGTTAGCATCGGTTTTGGAGAACCGATGTTAACATGCATATGACAACATCGGTTCTCTAAATACCCGATGTTAAACACAATGAACAACAACAAAAAAAGTGTATGCATGATGAACGTTGACATCGGTTTTCCAGTAAAACCGATGTTAATATGTTAGTTTAACATCGGTTTTTTAAATAAACTGATGTTAATATATGCCCTTAACATCGATTTTGCTAGAAAACCGATGTCAACATTGATTATGCATACACTTATTTGGTGTAGTTCTTTGTGTATAACATCGGTTATGTGTACATAATCGATGTTAATATTCAAATGTTCACATCGGTTATTTATAATTAACCGATGTTAATGAACAATAGTTGACATCGGTTATCTGTAGATAACCGATGTTAAAATACAAATGCTGACATCGGTTATACACAAATAACCGATGTTAATATACAAACGTTAACATCGGTCTTCTATTATAACCGATGTTAAGGTTCATATCGACATCGGTTTTTGTAAATAACCGATGTTGGTTATGATATTAACATCGGTTTTTGTTAATAACCGATGTTGTTTTCAAGTATTTTTTTTACATATACTTTCTGTTTTTACAGTAAACCCAAAATTGTACCTGTCAAATGCAATTTCAGGAGGCCCAATTCACAACAAATAAACATTTTATTCTGCTTTCAAGCAATTTTAATGATAATAAACATCAAATAATTGATTTATTATAAAGAACAATCATCAAATGAATTCAATGTTCATGTTTCATAGAAAATGTAAAAAATGTAAAAAATGTTAAAAAATGTCCCTAAATCCTAGGTCTGATCTCTAACTTGGAGATAAAACTGTGCCCACTGGATTTGCAATGCTTTTAATCTCTCTGGCTCCAATGGTCTAGGATCGTTAAAATACTGCATGATGAAATAAATCATAATAAGTTAATAATGTAATACAAATTATAAATAAATCAATTTTGTTTGAAATAAACTTACCGCTTCCCAATTATTTCTAAAAGTTCCTAAAATGATGGTGGACATCCAGTGCATCACATAGTAGCCGCACTCAATACTTCCTTTTTGTCTATTACACTAAATACATAATGAAATTTGGATATTAATTAAACAACTAGTGTACAGACACATAAAGAAATATATATAAGTGGAAGTTTTATGTAAAAGACGTACCTTGACGACAATCCACCTACCAGAAGCCTTTGATTTAGGCTGTGGAGCATCATCAAGACCCTTGATAGCACTGTTCCATATGAGTAACAATTAAAAACTGGTGTTGTACGTTGAGGTATTACAATGCAAATGTATTGAAAAGAACACTAACCTATTAATAATCCCCTTAAGGTAGTTGTCTGGCCTGTTATGCAATGAACAAAACCAGACAACTAGGTGTTCCTTGGGCAGGATGACCACCATCTGCCAGTGTCCGCTGCAGTGGAACCTAAAATGGGTTAGTACATTAGTAAACATTAATTAAATTTAGTTCTTTTGTGACTTACCCATTTAGGTAGGCTCCAAGATAGACATCGCGTTGTGAACTCTGCATCCAACTCTTTATGTAACTTTCAGATTCAAACTGCGATTGCCCAGACCTCTAAATGGACTGTGGCTCGAGGAATCCATAGATATCAGAATTCCCTACTCGCATACATGTTTCAGTGAGATGTCTGTTTATGTTAAGTCAAAGTTAAATATTTATGAATTGAAAGCCATAACTTAGGTAATTAAAAGCCTTTTATATAAAGACTTACAGAATCCACAACTATAACACTGATATGCTGAGACATTGACCACCGTGTGCGATTTCGGAGAGGTCTTCATGCTTTATGTACAGGGGGAAATCTGAATTAACGACCCCGAACATGGTGGCATCCCATCTAACCTGATAAGGCCTCAAGAAAAGCTCTGGGATGGTCAATGTCATCAGATAAAGCGGATCATCGACCTCCGGATCGGGCTTCAGAGGTGGTTTTGGCGGGGACACAGCTACCTGTTCATGAAACAAAGTTAAATAGGCAAATTTGAGGCATGCTTAATGAATTAATTTAAAAAGAAGAAACATATAGTAAGAACAATAAGTACCTGCTGTGATAAAGACTTGACCAGATGTGTCGGCCAAGCAAGGAAGGTGTGAAGTGCCTGCCCAACTAAGGAAACCTCATCAGTGGGTATAGGAACTGGAGCATCTGCATCTGTAACCTCCTCCACACTCACCTTTACTTGGCCAGGCAACAAAGGAGTGTTATGAACAACAATCGATCCATCATAAACTCTCCCCATGGCAACCAAGCGGGCAGGATCTGCTTCTATGTACAAGCCGCACCTGTCAGAGTCACCCGTCTCAGGATCGTTTCCTGAGGGATCAACACAACTCCCCTTTGTGCTCACTCGAGGACCGGAGGGACCAGGACCAACCAGAGGCTTAGGAGGCACTGCAAGTCCCTGAGATTGCATCTGCGACTGAAGCTGGCTGAAGGATGCCATGACCTACCTTGTCACTTTCTCTATGATGAACTCTTCTAGCTGGTCCCTGATCTGCTGGGTCAGCTGCTGTAATTCGTCAAGAGGCAGGGAGGAAGCACTGTGGGACGTCCATGGAGCCGATCCAAAGTATTGCTTGATGGTGACACCGGCTCCAGCAGCACGGATACGTCTAGGGTGCTCTGGACGTCCAATAGCAGCGGCCAGAACATCCTGACGTCCATGGGGGACGAACGATCCCTGTGTGGCCTGCTCCTCAAACGAATCCTGCACAGAAAACACACATTGGTACATGGCATTCTCAAAATATTCAAACATAATTGTAATGGTTAGTTGAAAATGACTTACAATCTTCTCAACGATTTCCTTTGCGGCCTCAGTCGTCATCTCCCCTATCTTCTTTGTGCGGGCCATCTTCCACTTCACGTGGCGTCTGAACGGGGATGGAGGGTCGATGACACCATCAATGCTTCCTGACTGTGCAGCTTCTTCTTTGTCTTCTCAGCCAGGAGCTTCTGCTCCAAATAATCATAACCCCCACGAGACAAAACGTGGGGGGCAGTATTCTGCTTCTGGATGGTCTGTGCCTTGAAGTGCACATCCTGAAAAAATTAAACAATAATGTTTGAAATGGGTAGAATGAAGTATAACAACATCATGTTTAATATGAAAAACAACTTAAATGGCAAGGAACATACCTCCCAAGAAGGGTCTCTGCGAGTCTGGCAAAGCTGGGCCCACTTTTCCTTGCTGATGCCGTATTTGTCACAGACAGTGTCCTCGACACCGTCCTGATCGGCTGCAAGGGCCCATTTCCTCGTGAGGTTTGATTTAAACTGCCTCCATCTCTCCCCCACGGTCTGTAGTAACTTCCTTTTCGTCCTACTGTCAGAAGCCTCTAGGATATCAAATTCTGCCTGACAACATGAAACAAAGTTTATTTGTTACAATAATGTATTTTTTGGCTATTAATTACACAAAATCAAATAAGAAAAGAGAAATACCTGAATATCCTCCCAAATCAGGTCCTTCTGAGCAGTAGGGACCTCCTTCTAGTTCTCGTAGGTGATGTCCACCTTATCACGTGCCACAATTCCCAAATATGTTCTTAATTTCTTCCTGTGGGGACCGTCGGCCTTCCCGGTAGCAGGATCAACATGCACCACTGGTCTCTCAGCACCAGGTGATCTAGTGGACAACGATCGTAGACGTGAGGCTTTGCATGTCCGCTTCACGACAGACGTCGAAGCTGATGCGTCCGAAGTAGGAGGAGGAGAAGGAGGAGAAGGAGGAGGAGGAGGAGGAGGAGAAGGAGGAGGAGGAGGAGGAGGAGGAGTGGAGGTAGGTGGAGAGCCCATGATCTTTTATACAATAACATACAAAATAGGATTAATGAAAAGATGATCAGTCATAAGTTTTTTTTTGGAAGGCAAAAGTATAATATTATTAAACAAAACCCTACCACATAAGGAGACAAGACAAATTAACCAAAGGACTCTGAAAGATTGGTAGTTGTGCTTTTTAATTGTGATTTGGGGCAACCATGTTATAAAAAGTCTATTACATGTAATCAACAGTCAATGTATGCTTGATGGAATATAAATACTATATCTTCAGAAATACACATGTACATGGCATCCTTAGGACTTCATCCATGTTTTCTTTGATATTGATTTTCTTTTTTGCAGAAAAGAAAGAGGGGAATGAGCAACAATTTGAAGGTTGTACATTCAGGAACTAAAGAATTCAAAATAGTTAGTAATAAGAGGGATTTGTTTTTGGGATTTTCTGAGCACCAAGAGCGGCTACACAAGAAGCTTGCACTTGAGGAAGGAAGGATATTTGCAGCTAATGAACAACTTTCTTAACTATTTGTCCTTCAGATTTTACTGTTTTTTTTTCTAATATGTAAATATAAATAATATAAGGCTATGGCATATGGACATGGTCATTTTTACCCCTAACAATCTTAGAAGTAAATATAGACCATGTTTTTATGTGATACCCTTATACCATTTATATTTACATATTAGCAAAAAGAAACAGTAAAATATTAAGGACAAATAGTTAAAAAAGTTGTTCATTAGCTGCAAATATCCTTCCCTCCTCAGGTGCAAGCTTCTTGCGTAGCTGCTCTTGCTGCTCAAAAAATCCCAAAAACAAATCCCTCTTATTACTAGCTATTTTGAATTCTTTAATTCCTGAATGTACAACCTTCAAATTGTTGCTCGTTCCCCTCTTTGAGAATGAGGAGGATCTTCATAGGACTTCATCCAGCTGATGTTTGTCGCCAGTTTCATCATCCACCACCCTTTTGTTCTGTGCCTTCTCACGTTTGTTGTTGTTAAACCCGTATTTATGCCTTCTTCCCTTCATGTCTTGTTTTATCACAACTTTAGTTGAATCTCCTATCTTCAGCATAGTTGAATCTCCTGTCTTATTCTCCAATGACACACTTTGATGGCCTGTATCTCTTTTCTTCGTATGTTATAGTGCTTCAGCCTCAGAATGCATAAAGCAATCAGAATTTTCCAGTGATCACCAAAGGCTTCTGCATCAGCATTGACACTCTCCACCCTCTTTGGTTTATGCTTCTGTGTTTTCTTCTGTGCTTCCTCCTTATAATTCTTAGATTTATTGGAGGTCTCACTAGAAGGATCAGCACCAACCTATGCCTGTTCCTCCTCTACCAGCTCAATATCTTTGCTTTTGTAAACTACACTGTAATTTACAAAACAAAAGTTGAAAGGAAAGATATTGAGCTGGTAGACGAGGAAGAAGCACAGATTGGTGCTAATCGTTCTAGTGCAACCTCGAATAAAGCTGAGATTTATAACGAGGAGGCACGAAAAAAAAACAAAAGCATAAACCAAAGAGGGTGGAGAGTGTCAATGCTGATGCAAAAGCCTTTGGTGATCACTGGAAACTTCTGATTGCTTTATGCATTCTGAAGCTGAAGCACTAGAACATACGAAGAAAAGAGATACAAGCCATCAAAGTGTGTCATTGGAGAATAAGACAGGAGATTCAACTATGTTGTAGATAGGAGATTCAACTAAAGTTGTGATAAAACAAGACATGAAGGGAAGAAAGCATAAATATGGGTTTAACAACAATAAACGTGAGAAGATAAAGAAGAAAAGGGTGGTGGATGATGAAACTGGCGACAAATATCAGCTGAATGAAGTCCTAAGGATACCATCTAAAACAACCGATGCCTCAATCAGAGAAAAATGTAGTTGTCACTTACTTGCTTTCGTGACCTCTGTCTCTGTAGAAAATTACATTAGACGATGTTAATCAATTCTCCTTCATCATGATCATTTCGATTAGCATGAACGTCATCAGCTTCTTCTTCTCCGACAACGTTACGAGTGATTTGAGCGGTCAAAGGACTAACATAGGTGTCCATGTATGAATCATCATCTTCTACACTAACACCAACTGTTTTGCCCTGCAGAACCACGCACCACCTTTCATCACAAGGGTCTTGCACATAAAATACTTGTCTAGCTTGTTCTTCCATGATGAAAGGGTCATTGTGGTAACCAAGTTTCTTTAGATCTACCAGCGTAAATCCTATATCATCGGTGCGCACACCGGTGTTGTTGTCAACCCGTTTACATTTGAAAACACATACTGTAAATTTCACATAATTAAGCTCCCAAATTTCATCAATGAACCCAAAGTAAGGGATGGAAGCTACACAGGGATTGGCGTCATTGACACTTGCAAAGTGTTGAGATTCAGCCCTTAGGGTGACCCCGCTGTTCTGCATTGTACTTTTGTCATCTTGTGCTTTTGTGTAAAATGAATACCTGTTTATGTCGTATCCTTGCCAAGTTATAACATTTCTTTTAGGCCCATCTGCTAGCTTTCTTAATGTTTCTAAAGCATTCTCATCTGCAAAGATTGTATCTTTAAACCAATCACAGAAAGTCTTGTTATGCTTTTTCAACACCCAATTCTTTGACATTTTCGGATTATTCTGTTTGACTAAAGCTCCATGCTTAACTATGTATGGCAAAACTTCATTAATGTTGTTCAAGACATACAAGTGAGCTTGTAACAAATCTTCTACACTTGGAGTGATCACCTGCAGTCCTCTTGAACCCTTACCACCCACTCTGTCATCATGCCGAGACTCAGGAAGCCCAACAGGTTTAGCCTTCTCTAAGTATTCTAAACAAAATTCAATGGCTTCTTCTGCAATGTACCTCTCAACAATAGATGCTTCTGGACGATATAGATTCTTTGTATACCCTTTTAAGATCTTCATGTATCGCTCAACCGGGTACATCCACCGTAGATAAACAGGACCACAACATTTGATTTCTCTGACCAGATGCACAATCAAGTGAATCTGCGGCCTCATTTTCCAACTCATCAAACATGACTGGATCAATGACTTTGCTACATATAGCATGGAAGAAAAAGCACAGGCGAGTTATCGTTAACCTGACTTTGTTTGGCAAGATGTCTCGTATAGCCACGGCTAACAATTGTTGCATGAGCACGTGACAATCGTGAGACTTTAACCCTACAAGCTTAAGCTCCTTCAACTGCACAAGGCTCTTAATATTTGAAGAGTATCCTTGTGGAACCTTCACCCGACGAAGACACTGACAAAAACTTATCTTCTCCTTCTTGGACAAAGTATGGTAGGCTGGGGGCAAGTAAATTTTCTTCCCATCAGACCTTGGATGCAACTGTGATCGTATACCCATATCAGCTAGATCTTGACGGGTATTCAAGCCATCCTTCGTCTTGCCTTGAATGTTAAGGAGTGTCCCAATCACACTGTCACAAACATTTTTCTCCACATGCATAACATCAATACAATGTCTAACGTCAAGATCACACCAGTACGGAAGATCAAAGAAAATGGACCTCTTCTTCCATATGCAACTCTGACTTTTATCCTTCTTTTGGGTCTTCCCAAATACAGTATTCAGGTGTTGAACCCGCTGATATACCTGCTCACCAGTCAACGGTATCGGCGCAATATCATGCTCTTGACTTCCATTAAAAGCTTTTCTCAATCGTCTGTAAGGATGATTGGGTGTTAGAAAGCGGCGATGCCTAATGTAGACTGTTTTTCTCCCATGTGTAAGTTGTATGTAACTTGTATTTTCTTCACATATGGGGCATGCATGATGACCCTTAACACTGTAACCGCTGAGATTCCCATATGCTGGAAAGTCATTAATGGTACAAAAAAGCATTGCACGCATTTCAAAGGTCTCCTTGCGAGACGCATCAAACACTACAACCCCCTCATCCCACAACTTTCTCGGATCTTCAACCAATGGACTTAGATAAACATCAATGTCATTTCCTGGCTGTCTTAGGCCCGATATCATCATAGACAACATCATGTATTTTCGCTTCATGCACAACCAAGGAGGCAAATTGTAAATTACTAGCAGAACTAGCCATGAACTGTGTTGAGTGCTTAAGGTGCCATATGGATTCATTCCATCACTGGCTAGTCCAAGTCTAAGATTTCTTGGCTCATTCCCGAAATCCGGATACAAACCATTAGTCTTCTTCCACTGGGAGCAATAAGCCGGATGACAGACCATTCCATCAGAAATCCTTCCATTTGCATGCCATGTAAGGTCTTTTGCGTCGTCCTCGTTAGCAAAAAGACGCTTAAACCTTGGAATGATTGGAAGATACCACAAAACCTTTGTTGGCGGGCCCCTCTATGACTTTTCATCATAATTGCTTTCCTCGTCATCCTTCACTTTGTACCATGAAGTCCCACACACAGGGCATTTGGACATTTCTTGGAATTCATGCCTGTAGAGTATGCAATCATTGGGGCAAGCATGAATCTTCTGATACTCCATACCCATGGGACACAGTATCTTCTTCGCCTTATAGTAACTTTTAGGCAGCGTGTTGTCCTCTGGAAGTAGATTGTGCACTACCTTAAGCAGTGAGGTGAAACTTTTGTCACTCCACCCATACCTGGCCTTCACATTAACCAGACTTAACACCACAGACAACAGGGTTAAGGAATTCTTGCACCCCGTATACAAAGGCTTCTTTGAATCACTCTGCAATCCTTCATACACAGGGGCGTGTGCTTCTTGAAAACACTCTTGTCCAAGGTCACGAATCATGTCCTCCAAGCGATCTCCCATTTCTACATCAAATGGTTCAGATTGGGACCCACTCTGCATGTTAGTCACTTCACCATGCCATATCCACATCGTGTAATTCTTCTTCATCCCATCACACAATAGATGGTCCTGTATGTTGTCAAGTAGTTGTCGTCTTCCATTCAAACAGTTGATGCAAGGACAATAATATTTTCCTTCTTCATTCGGTCGACCTCTTTCTAAAGCAAATTGCATAAACTGCTCAACGCCATCCTCATATTCTGGGCTCATGCGACTTTGATTGATCCAACTTCGATCCATCTAAGCAAATCCATGCATGCAAATCTCACTTTTTTATTTATAGGTGTGGCCCTATCCCATTTAGGAAGACTGTCTTTTATGTTAGCCTCAAACGTCATGGTTAGCATTATTTTGAACAATTTGAGTAAATTTCGGTAGCATTTCGCATTGGTCTCCAAGTACACCACATGACATCGGTGAAACGAATTTCACAATAATCAAGTATGCACTCAGAGAACAACTTGAAATGCATTCAACCGAAATTTCATCAAATTAATCAAAATAATAATAACCTAACCGAATGAGTCTAACATAAAAATACTAGTCTCCCCAAACTGTCCAAACAGACAATTCAAGACTAAATACAATGACTAATGCAAACTATCCGCAAGAATCATTGCATTCAGTCTCAAACGAGAATCTACGGTTCACTTAGCATGAACAACAGTTATTTACATAGAAAATTACATTCAGCACGTATAACAACATTCATGACATACAAGAACATTCATGACGTACAAAAACATACAAGGAGATCAACAGTTGTGTGTGTGTGTGTGTGTTTTGTGTTTGTCTCTTTATCTGTGTGTGTGTTTGTCTCTTTATGTGTGTGTGTGTGTCTGTCTATGTGTGTGAGTGTGTTTGTGTATGTGTGTGTCTGTGACTCAGTGTGTGTGTCTTTGTGTGTGTGTCTGTGTGTGTGTCTGTGGCTCAGTGTGTTTGTGTGTTTGTCTGTCTCTTTATGTGTGTGTGACTGTGTGTGTGTGTGTGTTTGTGTTTGTCTCTTTATCTGTGTGTGTGTGTGTTTGTCTATGTGTGTGACTGTGTTTGTGTATGTGTGTGTCTGTGACTCAGTGTGTGTGTGTCTTTGTGTGTGGGTCTCTGTGTGTGTCTGTGGCTCAGTGTGTTTGTGTGTTTGTCTGTCTCTTTATGTGTGTGTGTGTGCATCTTTATGTGTGTGTGTGTGTTTGTGTTTGTGTTTGTGTTTGTGTCTGCGTGTGTTTGTCTCTATGTGTGTGTGTTTGTGTATCCGTGTGTGTCTCATTACAGGGTAGCAAAGGATCATTAAATTATAAACATCATCAGCCACATGATGAGGGAAACAGTATCAAATCAATGCTTTACAATATTTTTGGTGGGGAGCAGATATATTGGATAGGCACTGCCCATTTTGTAGCAGAGACGAAGAGGAAGCAGGACATTTGTTTTTCCACTGCAATACAATCATCCCTATTTGGTGGGAATCATTATCCTGGGTGAACAAATCTGCAGCTTTTCCAAAAGATCCAAGACAACATTTTCTATAGCATGGAGATATATTGAATGAGGGGAGAAGGGCTACTAGGTGGAAATGCTGGTGGGTGGCAGTGACCTGGACCATTTGGCAGCAACGGAATAAGATAGTATTCTCCAATGAAACATTTGACAGCAACAAATTGATTGGCAAAGCAGCTTTCTTGTTGTGGACTTGGCTGAGGCATTTGGAGAAGGATTTATTTTGTCATTTTAACCAATGGTCTAGTAATCTTAGAGAAGGGATAGTGTAATAGGTCAGAATAGAACTTTTGATTAGCAGCTTTTCATTAATATGGTCTATGGCCTGGTTGTGGTTCCTTTTTAGACTCCATTCAGTCTAATCTCAAACCACTAGCTTGGGAAACAAATATTGTATTTCAGTACCTCTGGTACTCAATTATCTATATATATATACTTATCTTTGCTGATAAAAAAAAACATGTATAACATATACCACTTAAGGGCACTAATTAAGAAATTGAAAGATGGAAATTTATTGAAAATTATAGGAAAATGCTGATGGTGTCTGTGTGTGTGTGTGTGTATGTGGGTGTGATGGGGGGTTTTGATGTGCCATCATTTTCTTCTATTTTCTAAACCCTTTTTGCACCATTTTAATTACTGATTGGTCTTAATTGTCAATTAATCAGACAGTTTTATTATTTGGGCTCATTTAGCTAATTTGATGTTTTTAATCTAATTTCAGGAATTAATGAAACATTGGGCTTAATCCGTATTTTGGTTATGGACTTGAAGAGGGCAAATTAAGCAGCGCTTACCTTAGTTAATTTCTAATTAGGAAATTTCGCAATTTTATTTTATGTTGTTCAGTGTTTATTTCGTTTTGGGCCAGAGTATTGTAATAGGGCCCAGTGACTTTGAGTGACTCTTTTTAAATAGCAGCCTTGGGATTCGTGCAAGGCATTCTGTTATGCTATTCATTATTCAGAGCTTTTGTTTTAGGGTTTTCGTTTTTCTGCTTAATGCTACTGTTCACGTAATGCAATTTTACGTTTTCTGTTTATAATTACAATTTCGTTCTTGCTTCTTCTTCTACTCTCATTTACGTTTCTGTTTCATCTACGTTTCTGTTCATTTACGTTTTTGTTCATCTACGTTTTTGCTTCATGTTTCATTTGCGTTTTCTGTTTGAATCCATGGAAGGCTAGATTTTCTGGTGTTGTTTCCTTTTGAGGACGAAGCCCAATTCTCTTTGAGGTTTCGCTTGAAATGTGGTTCCCTGGCAGTTTTCCCTTCACCAGTTATCCCAAATTCGTGAATATTAATCAGTGCACGCTTCGTGTTCGATTAATTGCCTCTGAGCCTAACTTACGTTCATGCTTAATGGACGAAGGGCTAACTGGTGTATGTGGTGCCTAATCACGTATTGACAACCCTAAGTTGATTTTCGCTTAGTAAATTGAAATAGGGTTGGATTAAGTGGTTGACTGTTAGGGACGAATTCTCCATAACCCAGGATAAGAGAATGGCTTCTGAATCAAAGGAAACAACCCGTTTTTAATACTAGTAATTTCGTATTCCAGTTTACTTGTTCTGCTCTTTAATCACAAAACAAACAACCCCCCCCCAATCATTACTGTTACTGCAAGTATATTATGAACATTTGGTTTGTCACTGCTCGTTGGGAAACGACCTAGGATCACTTCCTAGTTACTGCATTTTCATGTTTATTTGATTCGGGTACGACCTCGATCAAATTTGGCGCCGTTGCCGGGGAGCAGTGTCCAAAGGTTCATAATAACTAGCTAGTGTTGTGTGTTTAATCCTTTCGTGTTTTATGTTTAAATTGTTAGTATTGTGTTAGTGTTGTTTAGTGTCCTGGTATTTTGTTTAATGTGTGTTCTGTTTCAGTTTTTCCATTAAGCGTTTCCCCTGTTTTAGTCTTGGGTGTTTTGCTGTGAAAAACAGAGTAGTAGTAGAAATCAATTAGAGACGGATTTTAGCGACCAACCATGCTGAATTATTTGAGATTTTTTGTTTTAGTAGCTAGGGTTGTTATTTTTGGCTAAATGTTTTTGTGGTAACTTCTTTTAATCCATATTTTGTGGGAAAAATAGCTAGAGCCTTTAGTTTGGTCAGATTTGAAAGTTCCAAAAAACTAGCAAATTTTGTGTTTGTCAAAACCTCAAACGGCCATAACTTTTGCTCCGGTTATCAGAATCGCAATTATTATATATGCATTTGGGGTAGAAAAAAATTTCCTACGCTGTGGCAGCTTGCTGTAGGCCGGCTAAGGTCTCCATCGTCCAAAAAAAGCGATTCTGTCAAAAGTTTTTTATTTTTCAAGTTTTATTCACTTATTTTTCTTAACTTACCATTTTTAGCTTTCATAGTTAGACTTTGAATTTTTGTCTGAAATTTTTTGTGCTATCTTCTCATAATTTTATAAGGTTGCTCACAAAATTTCAAGTCATTTGGATATCATTTGAGGGTAGCTGTAGTTCAAACCTACACCTTTATTTACATGATAAGGCAACTAGTTGTGTGCATGCTAAATGTAGTGTATGACTAGAGGTAATCCATCTGACTTACAACCCTTTGATCCTGAGATAGATAGGACATTTCATAGATTAGTTAGGCATCATTTTATACCTTTTGATCATTATGAGCATTCCATTACTGGTGAATCTGTGCATTCTGTTATTGGTGATTTTGAACATCCTGCTCTTGAGCAATATAATTTTGAGCATTCTGATTCTGAGCATTCTGATTTTGCACATTCTGAGAACATGGCACAACCTCCACCCCGTGAGAGGACTCTAAGGGAAATGGCTGCACCTGATTTCACCTACGAAAGCTTGTGCATCCAATACCCTGATGAGGATGTCCCATATGTTCTTAAAACTGGACTGATTCATTTGCTTCCAAAGTTTCATGGCCTTGCAGGTGAAGACCCGCACAAACATTTGAAAGAATTTCACATTGTCTGCTCAACCATGAAACCCCCAGATGTCCAAGAGGATCACATATTTCTGAAGGCTTTTCCTCATTCATTAGAGGGAGTGGCAAAGGACTGGCTGTATTACCTTGCTCCAAGGTCCATCACGAGCTGGGATGACCTTAAGAGAGTATTCTTAGAAAAAATTTTCCCTGCTTCCAGGACCACAGCCATCAGGAAGGATATCTCAGGTATTAGACAACTCAGTGGAGAGAGCCTCTATGAGTACTGGGAGAGATTTAAGAAACTATGTGCCAGTTGCCCCCACCATCAGATTTCAGAACAGCTTCTTCTCCAATATTTTTATGAAGGACTCAGTAATATGGAGAGAAGTATGATAGATGCTGCCAGTGGTGGAGCCCTTGGAGACATGACTCCTGCTGAAGCCAGAAATTTAATTGAGAAGATGGCTTCCAACTTCCAGCAGTTTAGCGCCAGAAATGATGCCATAGTCATTAGAGGAGTGCATGAGGTAGCTACAAACCCATCTGCATCATCTGAAACTAAGAAGCTTGAAGGCAAACTGGATGCATTGGTTAACTTGGTAACCCAGCTGGCCTTGAATCAGAAATCTGTACCTGTTGCAAGGGTTTGTGGTTTGTGCTCCTCTGCTGACCACCATACAGACCTTTGCCCTTCCATGCAGCAACCTGGAGCAATTGAGCAGCCTGAAGCTTATGCTGCAAATATTTACAATAGACCTCCTCAACCTCAGCAGCAAAATCAACCACAGCAGAACAATTATGACCTCTCCAGCAACAGATACAACCCTGGATGGAGGAATCACCCTAACCTCAGATGGTCCAGCCCTCAGCAACAACAACAGCAGCCTGCTCCTTCCTTCCAAAATGCTGCGGGCCCTAGCAGACCATACATTCCTCCACCAATCCAACAACAGCAACAACCCCAGAAACAGCCAACAGTTGAGGCCCCTCCACAACCTTCCCTCGAAGAACTTGTGAGGCAAATGACTATGCAGAACATGCATTTTCAGCAAGAGACCAGAGCCTCCATTCAGAGCTTAACCAATCAGATGGGACAATTGGCTACCCAATTGAATCAACAACAGTCCCAAAATTCTGACAAGCTGCCTTCTCAAGCTGTCCAAAATCCCAAAAATGTCAGTGCCATTTCATTGAGGTCGGGAAAGCAATGTCAAGGACCTCAACCCGTAGCACCGTCCTCATCTGCAAATGAACCTGCCAAACTTCACTCTATTCCAGAAAAAGGTGATGACAAAAATTTACCTAACAATTTCTGTGCAGGTGAATCTTCTTCCACAGGTAATTCTGAATTGCAGAAGCAGCACATTCCCCCTCTTCCATTCCCTCCAAGAGCAGTTTCCAACAAAAAAATGGAAGAGGCAGAGAAAGAGATCTTGGAAACGTTTAGAAAAGTAGAGGTAAACATACCTCTGTTGGATGCGATAAAGCAAATTCCAAGATATGCCAAATTCTTGAAGGAGCTGTGCACTAATAAGCGGAAGCTTAAAGGAAGTGAATGGATTAGCATGGGCAGAAATGTCTCCGCATTGATTGGTAAATCTGTTCCTCAAATTCCTGAAAAATGCAAAGATCCAGGTACATTCAGCATACCTTGTATCATAGGGAATAGTAAGTTTGACAATGCCATGCTAGATTTAGGAGCTTCTGTTAATGTTATGCCTCTGTATATTTTTAATTCTCTATCTCTAGGCCCCTTGTAGTCAACTGATGTGGTAATTCATTTAGCTAATAGAAGTGTTGCCTACCCTGTTGGTTTCATAGAAGATGTCTTAGTTAGAGTTGGTGAACTGATTTTCCCTGTTGATTTTTATATTTTGAATATGGAAGATGGATTTTCTCAAGGATCAGTTCCCATCATTCTAGGCAGACCCTTTATGAAAACTGCTAGAACTAAGATAGATGTTTATGTAGGCACACTATCTATGGAATTTGGTGACATAACTGTTCATTTTAATATTTTGGATGCTATGAAATACCCATTTGAAGATCTTTCTGTATTTCGTGCTGAAATAATTGACCATGTTGTTGATGAATACATGACTGATCTTTATTCTAATCTGCATGTCTCTCACTCTTCATGCATTGAGTCTGAAATTGTACTTGATCATATGTCTGAATTTGATGCTGAGAGTGAATCTGAGAGTGATATTGATTGCATGCCTGGTGGTGGTGTTTTACCTCTTGAGATTGATTTTATAGAGTCAGATAGGACTAACCATGTTTCAGGAAGTACACATACCTCTGACTTTCTTTATGAGGTAAAGGCTGAGAAACCATCCCCTTCTACCACTGTCCAGCCGACCACACCAGAATTGAAGCCTCTGCCATCAAATTTAAAATACGCTTACTTGGATGATAGCAAGAGTTTTCCAGTGATTATATCTGCCTCCCTTGTTGATGAGCAAGAGAAGTTGTTGTCAGTTCTCAAGAAGCATAAGAAGGCTATAGGATGGACCCTGGCGGACATTCCTGGTATTAGCCCATCCACATGTATGCATCGAATAAATTTAGAGGATGGAGCTAAACCAGTAAGACAGCCACAGAGAAGACTCAACCCGGTGATTCTTGATGTAGTGAAGAAGGAGATAACCAAGCTTTTGCAAGCTGGAATCATTTATCCTATCTCTGACAGCCAATGGGTGAGTCCCGTCCAGGTAGTCCCAAAGAAGACCGGCCTCACAGTGATAAAAAACGAGAAGGAGGAGCTAATTCCTACTCGGGTGCAGAACAGTTGGAGAGTCTGCATTGATTATAGGAGGCTGAACCAGGTTACCAAAAAGGACCATTTTCCCCTGTCATTCATTGACCAGATGATTGAACGCCTGGCAGGTAAATCCCACTACTGTTTCCTTGATGGTTTTTCTGGTTATATGCAAATTACTATTGCTCCTGAGGATCAGGAAAAGACCACATTCACCTGCCCCTTTGGCACTTTTGCCTATAGGAGGATGCCTTTCGGCCTGTGCAATGCCCCTGGTACCTTCCAGCGGTGCATGATTAGTATTTTCAGTGATTTTTTAGAAAATTGCATAGAGGTGTTGATGCAAGCTCCATTGGAGCTTGTAGGCCTAGGATCTTCTTCATCAATGGATTCCTTTGCTTCTTGGAAGATAAATGGCAGCGGAATGGAGAAGGAAGAGAGAGAGGAGACGCCACTTCAAGGAGAAGATGAGTCTAGAAGAAGCTCACCACCATAGGAGGCCATGGATAAGAGCTTGGAGGAAGAAGGAGATGAATGAAGGGAGAGGGAGAGAATAGCACGAAATTTTGTGCTCAAAAGGAGCTCTGAAATCTGAAGTTAATATTCAAATGATCAAAGTTGAAAAAAATGCACACACATGACCTCTATTTATAGCCTAAGTGTCACACAAAATTGGAGGGAAATTCAAATTTCACTTGAATTTGAAATTGAATTTGTGGAGCCAAACTTTGGAGCCAAAATTTCACTAATTATGATTAGTGAATTTTAGTTATGGTTCAGCCCACTAATCCAAGATCAATTCCAAGATTCTCCACTAAGTGTGCTTAGGTGTCATGAGGCATGAAAAGCATGAAGGACATGCACAAAGTGTGACTATATGATGTGGCAATGGGGTGTAGTAAGCAAATGCTCACCTCCCCCTCTATAATTTAATTGGATTGGGCTTCTACCAATTCAATTAAATTTATTTCCAACCACACACATCAAATATCCACTTAGTGCATGTGAAATTACAAAACTACCCCTAATACAAAAACTAGTCTAGGTGCCCTAAAATACAAGGGCTGAAAAATCCTAAATTTCTACGGTACCCTACCTACATTATGGAGCCCTAAATACAAGGCCCAAAAATAATGAAACCTTAATCTAATATTTACAAAGATAAATGGGCTCGTACTTAGCCCATGGGCCCGAAATCTACCCTAAGGCTCATAAGAACCCTAGGGCCTTCTCTTGCATCTCTGGCCCAATCTACTTGGAGTTTTTCTATCCAATGCCCTTGCGGGGTAGGATTGCATCAGGTGTTCATGGATGATTTCACTGTATATGGATCCTCTTTTGATGGTTGTTTGAATAGTTTGGAAAAAGTTTTGAATAGATGCATTGAAACTAACCTTGTTCTAAATTTTGAAAAATGTCATTTTATGGTTGAGCAAGGTATAGTTTTAGGCCACATTATTTCTAATAAGGGTATTGAAGTAGATCCTGCAAAAATTTCTGTTATTTCACAATTGCCTTACCCCTCTTGTGTGCGAGAGGTGCGATCTTTTCTTGGTCATGCAGGATTCTACAAGCGCTTTATAAGGGATTTTAGCAAAGTAGCCCTTCCATTGTCCAACTTGTTGCAAAAGGAGGTGGAGTTTGACTTTAATGACAGATGCAAAGAGGCTTTTGATTGCCTCAAAAGAGCGCTGACTACCACCCCCATCATCCAGGCACCTGACTGGACAGCCCCCTTTGAGCTTATGTGTGATGCATCAAATTATGCATTGGGGGCTGTCCTTGCTCAGAAAATTGATAAATTGCCCAGGGTGATATATTATGCTTCTAGGACTTTAGATGCTGCCCAAGCAAATTATACTACTACTGAGAAAGAGCTTCTAGCCATAGTTTTTGCTCTTGAAAAATTTCGATCTTATTTGCTGGGTACTCGCATTATTGTTTATACTGACCATGCAGCTCTAAAGTACTTGTTGAAGAAGGCTGATTCTAAGCCTAGGTTGATCCGATGGATGCTCTGGCTCCAAGAGTTTGACTTGGAGATCCGTGATAGGAGCGGAGCACAAAATCTAGTTGATGATCATTTGAGTCGGATCGAACGTGTCTCTGATGCAGATTCACCTATTCGGGATGCTTTCCCGGATGATCATTTGTATATATTGTATAGTATTTCTGACTCTCTTTCTACTCTCTGGTTTGCTAACATTGTCAATTATTTAGTTGCCTCTGTTTTTCCTCCCTTAGCATCTAAGGCCCAAAAAGATAAAATTAAAAGTGACGCTAAGCATTTTATTTGGGATGACCCCTACTTGTGGAAATTGTGCAGTGATCAGGTCATTAGACGGTGCATTCCAGATCATGAGACTGACTCAGTCCTGCAGTTCTGTCATTCTTCCGCACCGGGAGGTCATCTGGGTATTCAAAGGACAGCTCGCAAAGTGCTTGATTGTGGTTTTTATTGGCCCACCATCTTTAAAGATGCGTGGAAGATCTGCAGCACTTGTGAGCAGTGTCAGAGAGCAGGAAGTACACTTACATGGCAACAACAAATGCCTCAGCAACCTATGCTATTCTGTGAGGTGTTTGATGTCTGGGGTATAGATTTCATGGGTCCTTTTCTTGTCTCTTTTGGTTATGTTTACATTCTCCTTGCAGTTGACTATGTTTCAAAATAGGTGGAAGCCAAGCCCACTAGAACTAATGATGCTAAAGTTGTCGCAGACTTTGTCAGGTATAATCTGTTTTGCAGGTTTGGAGTACCTAAAGCAATTTTTAGTGATCAAGGAACCCATTTTTGCAACAGGACAATGCATGCCCTGCTTAAAAAGTACGGGGTGGTACACAGGGTATCCACACCATACCACCCCCAGACTAATGGACAGGCAGAAATTTCTAACAGGGAAATCAAGAGAATTCTAGAGAAGATTGTGCAGCCAAGCAGGAAAGATTGGAGTACCAGGCTTGATGATGCTCTCTGGGCACATCGGACTGCCTACAAAACACCTATAGGAATGTCTCCTTATCGGGTTGTCTTTGGAAAGGCATGTCATCTTCCAGTAGAAATTGAGCACAAAGCATACTGGGCAGTGAAGACTTGCAACTTCTCTATGGATCAAGCTGGCGAGGAAAGGAAGTTGCAACTGAGTGAGTTAGATGAAATCCGCCTAGAAGCCTACGAGAATGCCAAGTTCTACAAAGAAAATACCGAGAAGTTCCATGATAGTATGATAGTTAAAAAAGACTTCGTGGTTGGGCAAAAAGTGTTATTGTATAATTCTAGGCTTGGACTCATGAGTGGTAAGTTGAGGTCTAAGTGGATTGGTCCTTTTGTTGTTACTAATGTTTTTCCTTATGGTACAGTTGAAATCAAAAGCGACTCCACAAACAAGAGCTTCAAGGTCAACGGACATCGACTTAAGCCATTCCTCACGAACCCTTCTTTAGTGGACGTAGTGGTGGAAGAGACTTCCTTACTCCACCCTACTCTTCCTCCACCATGACTTAGGAAGTTTTTCTTTTCTTATCTCCTTCTTTGCTTTTATTACACTTGTCCGATTCTCTTTGATGATTTAATTGTTTTTAATCTTTTAATTGTGCTACATTGAGGACAATGTGTTGTTTAAGTATGGGGGGGGGGGGGGGGAGTGTTCTTTGGTTTTGCTAGTTTTGTTGGTTTTGTTAATTTGTTAGTTGTGTTAATTTGTTAATGTTGTTACTTTCGTCGGATTTTTAGTTTAATATTTTGGGTCAATTTTGTGTGCATGTACGACTTTGCATGTTTTTCTTTGAATTATAGGATATGTTCAAGAAATGGGTAATTGTTTTGAAAATAAAAGTTCTTGACATTTTGTGACTTGAAATCCTTGATTCTTCTCTACATGTCATGATAGTTTTGAAAGCTCAATTTGAAAGTGATGATTGTACCTTTGTGAGAATTTGAGCCATCCATCATCATAATCATTTGGTGTGTTTTGCCCCATTGATTGCTTGCACAATAGCCTTGGCTTGATTCTTGTTGATGCGTCCTAATTCACATGCATATTTGGAAATGATTGAGGCAATTTTGTTCTTATAAGCTTCTAGCCAAATGGACTTACCTTGAATTAATTCCTTTGATAGCCCTTTTGAGCCTTGTTTCCCTTTCCCTGTTTTGAAGCTCACTACAAGCCTTAAGTGAAAAACCATGATATCACCATATCCTTAAGGAATTTTGGAGCTTTGGAATTGTTTTGGGAATAAGTATGGGGGGTTTTTGTTTTATTGGACAACTTGTTTTGTTGGCTATGCTTCATGATGTATTTTGGGCCATACTTGATGTACATTGTATATTGGTTAAATGTTGGACATGCTGAATGAAATGTTGTTTCTCAAAGGCTATAGAGTTAAAAAAAAAAAATATTCGAAAAAAAAAAATTCGAAAAAAGAAAAAGAAAAGTAATAAAGTTGAGTGAATAAGATCTTAAATGGCACAAGAATGATGAAACTCTTGGTTCTACTCTTCATGTTTAATTTTTATCTTCTTTTTATTTTCTTATTTTTTTCTTAATATGCACTTATTCCCCTTTGCTCCTCTATTCCTTTGGGATTTAGCCACTTATTCCATATTTATCCATTCCTTGTCCTTGGCCCCATTACAACCTTAAAAGACCTTTTGATCCTCATGTGCTTGTGTTTGTGGGTTGATTGTCAATTTTAGAATCTTGCCAAGTCTATGTGGTGTTTGCTTTCATGGGTGCTTTGAGGGTAAATAGTAGCCTAGACACTTGAGAGATAGAGTGTATATCTTGTGAGGCTTTATCACTTTTCATTCTTGAGCTGATTAACTATTTTGTCATGATTGGGTTGCTTGGATGATTTTCATGAATGTCTTGACTTTTTGGATCTCCTTATGTTAGATGTTACCCATTCCTTTCATTCCTTGATGTTCATTGAGAAATATATGAATGTGTTTGTTTGTCTCTCTTTGATATCCTTGGATTTTGTTCTTTGTTTCATTTTGCCCAGGAGTGCAAAAGGCTAAGTATGGGGGGTTTTGATGTGCCATCATTTTCTTCTATTTTCTAAACCCTTTTTGCACCATTTTAATTACTGATTGGTCTTAATTGTCAATTAATCAGGCAGTTTTATTATTTGGGCTCATTTAGCTAATTTGATGTTTTTAATCTAATTTCAGGAATTAATGAAACATTGGGCTTAATCCGGATTTTGGTTATGGACTTGAAGAGGGCAAATTAAGCAGCGCTTACCTTAGTTAATTTCTAATTAGGAAATTTCGCAATTTTATTTTATGTTGTTCAGTGTTTATTTCGTTTTAGGCCAGAGTATTGTAATAGGGCCCAGTGACTTTGAGCGACTCTTTTTAAATAGCAGCCTTGGGATTCGTGCAAGGCATTCTGTTATGCTATTCATTATTCAGAGCTTTTGTTTTAGGGTTTTCGTTTTTCTGCTTAATGCTACTGTTCACGTAATGCAATTTTACGTTTTCTGTTTATAATTACAATTTCGTTCTTGCTTCTTCTTCTACTCTCATTTACGTTTCTGTTTCATCTACGTTTCTGTTCATTTACGTTTTTGTTCATCTACGTTTTTGCTTCATGTTTCATTTGCGTTTTCTGTTTGAATCCATGGAAGGCTAGATTTTCTGGTGTTGTTTCCTTTTGAGGACGAAGCCCAATTCTCTTTGAGGTTTCGCTTGAAATGTGGTTCCCTGGCAGTTTTACCTTCACCAGTTATCCCAAATTCGTGAATATTAATCAGTGCACGCTTCGTGTTCGATTAATTGCCTCTAAGCCTAACTTACGTTCATGCTTAATGGACGAAGGGCTAACTGGTGTATGTGGTGCCTAATCACGTATTGACAACCCTAAGTTGATTTTCGCTTAGTAAATTGAAATAGGGTTGGATTAAGTGGTTGACTGTTAGGGACGAATTCTCCATAACCCAGGATAAGAGAATGGCTTCTGAATCAAAGGAAACAACCCGTTTTTAATACTAGTAATTTCGTATTCCAGTTTACTTGTTCTGCTCTTTAATCACAAAACAAACAAACCCCCCCCCCAATCGTTACTATTACTGCAAGTATATTATGAACATTTGGTTTGTCACTGCTCGTTGGGAAACGACCTAGGATCACTTCCTAGTTACTGCATTTTCATGTTTATTTGATTCGGGTACGACCTCGATCAGTACTATTGACAAATACTCAATTGATCTTAGATAAGTTAGTCAAACAAATACATCAATTTATCTACCAAACAAATACAACAGTATATGTGTATATAAATGCTACGATAAATGTCAAAACAGTAGTCTGTTATAATACATATAAAGATAGTAGACCGTACAAACGTACCTTGAGTTGCTATAATCAAAGAGCTTCCACAGCAACACCAATTAGCAGTAGTAAATGATAAGCCTAAAAAAAACCATACAGAAATTAGCCACAGTGTATTTAAAGCCTTTTAAAGCCTATTATCTACATTTCAATTAAAATACAACATCCATAATCAACTTAAACCAGCAGAAAAAGAAAATTTCACAGCAACAATAAACAAATTCTGGCCAATAAAACCCAAATTTGTAAACAAAAAAACTTGAATTTGAACAAAACAATCTGGCCCGAATGTGTGTGTGTGTTTCTGTGTGTGTGTGTGTGTGTGTGTGGCTGCGTGTGTGTGTGGGTGTGTGGCTGTGTATGTGTGTGTGTGTGTTTCTGTGTGTGTGTGTGTGTGTGTGTGTGTGTGTGTGTGTGGCTCTGTGGGTGTGTGGCTGTGTATGTGTGTGTGTGTGTGTTTGTGTGTGTGTTGAAGATGCACACGAAGCGATGCACTGTTAAAAGGGTCCAGAAGTTAGAAGTTGAGCCTAACAAGCTTGAATCTGCAGCTGAACACAGGCAGCTGACTTCCCAAGAAAATATGAAAAGGAAGAAGCTGCAGCAAGATCTCAGCTGCAGCAAGGACTTAAAATAAATTATGGGAAGAGCAGCTTTGGGGTGTTGGGCCAATCTGAACAATGGATATCCTTATGGCCTGGCAGTACGTATTTCATTTTGGACAGAAACTTTTCGAACCACTGTTCTATTCTGTTCAAAGCCACAAACGCTGATTGGGGACCCAAACCATTTAGGGTCTTAGATTGTTGGCTGACAGAGAAGTCATTTCAAGACTTAGTTAAAGGGACTTGGAGAAATACAATTGTAAGGGGGTGGGGGGGATACTCTCTGAAAGAAAAGATTAAGAGACTCAAGGTGACAATGAAGCAATGGAATAAGCAGAAATTTGGAGATACTGCCAACAGGGTACAGCAGCGGGAGTCTGCACTCAACTCATTGGAGATTAATAGCAATGACAGGCAGCTAACTTCATCTGAATTGGCAGCCCGCAAAAAGCTGCAGGAGGACTTGTGGATAGTAGCACAAGCTCATGAATAACTACTACGACAAAAGGCAAGATCCAAATGGCTAAGAGAAGGTGACTGTAACTCACGATACTTTCATTTGATCATCAATTCTAATCGAAGGAGTACTGCAGTAAAAGGTGTGTCTATCAATGGCTTATGGGTGGATGACCCAATCAGAGTTAAAGAAGAAGTCCGTAAATTATTCTTGGCCAGATTTTCTGAACCTGATCCCATCAGACCAGAGTTGTCAGGAATCAAACTAAAGGGCAACAGTTTGCAGCAAAATGAATTGTTGGTGAGAGCTTTTCAAAAGGAAGAAATAAAAGCAGCTGTTTGGGAATGTGGGATTGATAAAAGCCCCGGACCGGACGGATTAAATTTCAAGTTTATCAAACATTTTTGGGAGACATTAAAACCTGACTTCCTAAGATTTTTTGATGAATTCCACAACAATGGTATCCTGAAAGAGGGCTTAGGCAAGGGGATCCACTAGCCCCCTTGCTGTTTAATATAGCTGCAGAAGGATTAACAGGCTTGATGAGGGAAGCAGTGGATAAAAAGCTATTTAGTAGCTTCCTAGTGGGAAAGAATAAGGAACCAGTAAGCATATTACAATATGCGGACGATACTATTTTCTTTGGGGAAGCCACTATGCAGAATGTTAAGGTTTTAAAAATCATCCTCAAATGCTTTGAATTGTCATCAGGGCTGAAAATTAATTTTGCAAAGAGTCAATTCGGAGCAATTTGCAAATCCGATCATTCGAGGAGGGAAGCAGCAGATTTCCTAAACAGTGGTGTGCTGTCCTTGCCATTTGTTTATCTTGGGATACCAATTGGAGCAAACCCAAGATGTAGCGCTATCTGGGATCCTATCGTTTGAAAGTGCGAAAGAAAATTAGCTAGTTGGAAACAAAGACATGTTTCCTTTGGAGGGAGAGTCACATTGATAAATTCAATCCTAACAGCGCTTCCCATATATTTTCTATCTTTTTTCAAGATACCAGACAAAGTGGTTGACAAGCTGGTCAACATACAGCGTAGATTCTTATGGGGTGGAGGCTTGGAGCAGCGAAAGATTGCATGGGCTAATTGGAAAACTGTGTGCCTTCCAAGAGACAAAGGCGGTCTTGGCATAAAGGATTTACGGGCTTTTAATACAGCGCTGCTAGCAAAGTGGAAGTGGGAGCTGTTTCAACAACATGGGGACCTGTGGAGCATAATTCTTATATCTAAGTATGGAGGGTGGAGAGCCCTGGATGACACAAGGAGGAGCAGCCATTTATCTTCTTGGTGGAAGGGTTTGCTGCAGTTAAATCACCAGCAGCACACAACAGTATTTAAAAATCAGACAGAGTGGAGGGTAGCACATGAAAACTGGTCTGCTGTTGGAGTTAGAGCTAGAAGATGTAAATGCTGGTGGGTAGCACTCACATGGACAATTTGGAAGCACCGAAACAGGGTAGTCTTTGATAATCAGCCTTTTGATGGAAGTAAAGTCATGGATGACACACTATTTCTGCTATGGTCTTGGCTAAAGGTTATGGAGAAGGGTTTCACTATGCACTTCTGCTATTGGTCTTCCCATCTCAAAGCAGTCTTCAAGAAGTAGGGAGTGTTCATGAATGTAACAGTTTTAAACTAGATTTGCAGGGCATGTGTATTTCCTCTATAGGTTCAGCCAGATCCTTAGTATTTTGAATATGTTGTATACCCATCCTATATTGTACCATAGTACCTCTGGTATTCATATATAATATATCATTATTTTTGCTGAGCAAAAAAAACTCTGCAATAACCCAAGATGAAGTACAGCTCAAGAAATCCTTGCATGAACAGCTGTGGAGTGTAGCTCTTGCCTATGAATCTATGCTTAGGCAAAAATCCAGAGTGAAGTGGCTAATAGAAGGGGATAGAAATTCATCCTATTTCCACAGAATCATCAATCATAGAAGGAGGGTAAATGCTTTTCAAGGCTTGTGCATTGATGGGGGGTGGATTCATGAGCCTAGCAATGTCAACATTGCAGTTTTTAAGCATTTCAAAGAAAGATTCTCAGAACAGAATCATTGCAGACCAACCCTGGATGGGATTTAGTTTTCTTCTCTTGGTCAAGGGCAGAGGGAAAGCCTTGTTGCTAGATTCTCGGAAGGGGAAATTAAGTCTGCAGTTTGGGCTTGTGGTGGAGATAAAAGCCCTGGCCCGGATGGGTTAAACTTCAACTTTATTAAACAGTTTTGGGAAATTCTAAAACCTGATTTTATCAGGTTCATGGATGACTTCTTCATAAATGGCAGATTCCCCAAAGGAAGCAATGCATCCTTCATAGCCCTTATCCCCAAGATCATTAACCCACAATCTCTTATATATTATAGACCCATCTCTCTTATAGGGTGTGCTTATAAAAATAGTGTCTAAAGTCCTTGCTAATAGGTTGGCTCTTGTTTTGCCTCACATTATTGATGAAAGGCAAACTGCCTTTCTCAAAGGAAGGCATATTCTCCATGGTGTGATGATTGCTAATGAAGTCATAGCTGAAGCCAAATTCAAAAATAACCCTTGCATGGTATTCAAAGTTGATTTTGAAAAAGCTTATGACTCGGTATCTTGGGGATTTCTAAACTATATGATGATGAGGATGGGATTTTGTGAAAGATGGAGAAAATGGATCTATGGATGTCTGTCCAGTGCAACTATATCAATCCTAATCAATGGTAGCCCTACTAGAGAGTTTGTGCCTGAGAGGGGACTAAGGCAGGGAGACCCCCTTGCACCTTTCCTATTTGACATAGTAGCTAAGGGCCTTACTGGTTTGATGAGGACAACTGTCTCTAAAAACATCTTCAGCAGTTATCAAGTAGGGAGGCAAAAGGAAGAGATTAATATACTGCAATATGCAAATGATACCTTGTTCTTTGGAACTGCGACTACAGCTAATGCTAGAGTCATGAAGTCTATCCTCAGAATTTTTGAGCTGGCTTCAGGGCTCAAGATCAACTATGCTAAAAGCCAATTTGGGTGCTTGGGTAAATCTGTGACTTGGTGCAGGGAAGCAGAAAAATTTCCATATCCACTTTAACCAATGGTCTACTAGGCTGAAGGCAGAAATGTCCTAGGGGTGTTTGAGGTTTGGGCTTTCAACTTATGTGATATACTTTTTGTAGCTGGGTTTGGCAGAATCTGCCTTTGTAATTACCTACCTTTTCAGTACATCTAGTACTGAAGTATTATTAATACAATCAAATTTTTGTAGTGCAAAAAAAAAAAAAGAGACACAAATTCATTCACAAAACAACAAGCGGGAAAGAGAGAGAATCCAGTCTAAAATATTTTCTTACTAGCATAGATTGAACTGCTGAAAATTAATGTAAATCAAATTCTCGTAAATTAAATGGTTTTCAGCAAACTAGTAGCTCTACTCAGTGTTTATCAGTGCATTAAGAGGAAAAATAGGCTTCTTGATGCACACCAATTATAATGTGCATTTATCCAGTTCAATAGCATTTGACTTTTGATACGAAAACTTATAGAGAGTAAATCTTGCTCAAAGTGTCGTCTTGCTATTAATCAATACTTATAGGAGCTAAAGTAGCTTCATCCTCACCTGTAAGTAGAAATTAACCATATATAAGCAATCATTTAATCAGGCATTGACAGAATGATAAGTTAATACATCTGTACAAAGCTGAACCCCCAATGATAAGCTTTATAGTGTTGTTTTTCCTGCTAGCTACCTATTAGCATCTTTCAAATATATAAAATAAAATGACTAGTCCTTAATGTAATATTTGTAATACATAAACACAAAATCTCTACAGCCCTATCCTGAAAATTTAAATCCAATTATGATGTGACAGACAAATATTAAAAATAAAACTCACAGTGATTCAGTCTTCAATCTTCAAATCCTTTTACTTTGATGAAAGGCGAGAATCAAGTTCTGAGGTTAGGTTAAAGGAAAAGAGCTTTGAGAACCACGTAAAGCTTGAAAACCACGTAAAGCACAATCAACTGCCACAACAAAATGAAACCCCACATTACAATTCTTATTGATACTTTTATATGGTTAGCCAAGTGGACAAAATGACCCAATAATTTGATAAGAACCTTCGGACAATGCCACCGCACTGATTAAGAACTTAATAAGAAGAGCAACAAACTAAGGTAGAGCTCATACCTTGTTAACTGGCAGCGTACAAAGCTTTGAGCTTTGAGCACCCGCGACTGTTCCAAGAGCGTCTAGGGTTTTCTTCGACCCACAATTCCAACAGCAATGTAGGCTTTTCTTCGACTATACTTCGATAGGAGGTTCTGTGGGTTCCAGCGAGCGGTTTCTGACAGTATTGAAATGAATGTGGGGCAATGTGGGTATCAACCTAGCGGTTTCTGGCAGATTTCGGGTGGGAGGAGAAAGAGAAGAGAGTGTGCAGCAGGGTTTTCGAGCGCGCGAGTTGTGAAATTTCAACACGTTTTAACATATTAACATAACAACATCAACATCGGTTTTTTAAGGATAACCGATGTTAGGATGAATATGTTAACATCGGTTTTGTAAAAACCGATGTTAACTTGAACAAGGTAACATCGGTTTTTAAAAAACCGATGTTAACATCAACTCCTTAACATCGGTTTTGTCAAAACCGATGTTAACACTATGAAGTTAACATCGGTTTTTCCAAAACCGATGTTACCATATTCATCTTAACATGATGTTAACATCGGTTTTTTGAATAACCGATGTTAACATGAAGTAGTTAACATCGGTTTTGACCGATGTTAAGTAACTCCATTTAATTACAAAAATGCCACCGCGCTTTTGTTAACATCGGTTTCTGAAATAACCAATGTTAATGAAGCGATGTTGAAAGCCTTTTTTTTTTAGTAGTGATACATAATGATCGACCCTCTATGGCCCTTACGATATAAATATAGATGTACCAAAATCATATAGCTGTTAACAATAAAATAAATTATCCACTGCCCTTCAAAATATTACATAGTATCACCAAAAGGTTTAATACAACAAAATATCACAACACTGAGTATAGAAATCTTCCCACCCTAAATATACATAAAAAAGGGAAAACAATCCTACACTGAGAGTAGTCACTACCCAAGACCTACAAGTGATATGTAGCACATACCTCTATGATGATTGGTGGTATTTGGGGCTCATCTAATTGCAAAAAGTGGCGTCGGATGCAACCAAAGTGCACGTGGAGGCGTGTCTCTTCCTCCACCATGTAGCTGTAGTGGTAGCTATTGATCCAAGTGAACATTGTCCGTGAATGCTCCATGACCTCCCCCCGAAATGGTGATTGCAAAGGTGAATCCTTCGCTCCTTAAATGCCACAAACAATAGGCAATAGCAAAACAAAACAAAAACATACAATCTACATAACCACTGCATGTGGTTATCTAAATAAACAACACTCTCACATCCTAAATGTGTAACTATCACACTTATTTCACTACAGGGTCCAATCATTGCCACCAATCCTCCCAAATTTGGATGGTCTTACAAAATCATGTTGATGACAGTTGGGAGTGATCATTACATATGGATACATCATACACCGACCCGTCATCTCTCAACTCAAAAAGCATAGTCTCAAAGCCCGTCAAGAGTAGCAAAGCGAGGATTGTGAGTTACCCGTGCCAAATGAGTGCACCAATTTTCAGGTAGTCATAACTCACGAATTTTTTTGGGTTCCTTGAACCTCTTTGCCCACTATACCCCATGTATCTTTATCCATCATCCACTTCCTCAATGTAACCTCACATTCTCACAGAAAGAAATAGAACCAATGGTTCCTTAATCTCTATCCAATCATCTTGATTGTTGTTGCTGCATCGCGTGTGTAGCCCTTATGTCACGCTCATCAACAGACGCGTACAAACAAACAAACAAACAAACAAGAAAGAGAGACGGGGCTTAGGCCTATGTACTACTCTTAGGGAACCAATCGTGGCCCTTTAAGCAGTAAAGCCACTTGTCACACAAAATAATTGGACAACATAACGGTTGTGATTATAGTTATCTAACAAAACATAACAAACAATTTGCCAAGGGTCAAACACCCCTGGACCCAAACCACAATGCGTACAGATAAAAATGACAATATGCAGACATATCTATTATAAAATAAATTTTCATGCCACATATATAATTGTCGGAGTTCACACACTATCAGTCTTATCATTCAATAGTCTAGAAACCGATGTTGTATTTGTATTTTATACATCGGTTAAAACCACAACCGATGTGATAATCAATAGATTTACAAATTTTAACACAGTTCCTACATCGATTTTTGGAACAACCAAAGTTGAAAGTGCTTAACTTTCAACATCGTTAGATACAACATTGGTTTTAAAATCAATGTTAAATGGCTTTTTTAGCCGATATTAAATGCCTTTTTTGTAGTAGTGACTACTTTGAGACTTTTGCTCTTTCAACTATAGTCATAATCTTCTCTTCAATCAATGTCACGTAAAGAGTAAACATTGACCATAGTGATAACAATTCCTTTTTTCTTCCAAATACCTTTGATCGCAAGAAACCCTTGACCATGAAAGGAATTTTGGAGTGAAAAATCCTCCTTATTCCATAGGCATAATAGTCCCCTCCCTCTATTGATAGTCAAGCTCACAAACCATTCTACATCATTTTCTCCCCGTATTCTTTGGCATAATGCTCTATCAATAAGCTCCAACTTTGTCTCTTGGATACATAACATTTCTACTTCTTCTTTGGCCATTAGATTTTTTAGATAGCCACACTTCACCCTCCCTCCTAGGCCTCTGACATTGTATGTCATAACCTTCATTGACAACCATTAGAGGCACCCTCTGTTAGCCCTTTACTAGCTACCACTACTTCCTTTTTATCTATTTCATCCACGAACACAATCTTGTTTGCTAAATTTCTCTCATTCCCCTCATATGTCATTCCATTTCTCTCCCCATATTTAATAACTTCATAGCTTCATTGACAACTATGCTTCTCTTAAAGATACCATTCCAGTTCCTATGTGATCATTAGGGATATTGTCATTATTGGTGTAAGTGGCTAACCTTAGTTGTTGCCTTCTTCATCGGTGATTGTCTTGACCATCTTGTGAGCTTCTGGTCTCATTCAAACTATTTGGACCCTATCCTATAACACCTTGACAATCACCTTCCCCCTCGGGTTTTTTCGAACAACCCATTGTCATTTAACTATTGGGTAATATTCCCATTGTCCTCTAGGCATCCTGTCAACCCACCCTTATCAGTAGAATGCTGAAATAGATCTCTGATCAACCTCTCTTCTCATCATTCTCCTCCAATATTCTCTCTTCAACTTTGTCTTTTGCCTTCATGATACTTGACCCGATATCCAAAGCCACGTTTGTTGCTATAGAGGAACCACAAATAGTTTATCTTAAGAAGAAAAAAGTCGAAACATCCAGGTTGTTTCTCCAATCGCCTGTCCTCTGATTACCCTATAACATGTTTTAGTTACCTTTGGACAATAACTATAAAAGCATAAGGATAAAAATATATTACCAATTGAAATTATACTAAATATGTGTTGTTTCAATTAAGGTAAACCATTCATCAACAATTTATATCTTTGTTGTCATTGAATCAATGGGTATTTTGGATAGTCCAAATATATCATATTGGACTATCCAAATCTATCTGTGTTGATCTCTATGCATAACTTTTAAAATGATTATTATATACAATAATTAGTGATAATTTAAGATAAAATATAGAATAATAAAATAAGTCTTACATGACAATAAGCATTTTTGTAACCTATTTATTTTAAAACAAAATATACACTACTAGAAACACATCATCACTTTAGCATCGGTTTTGACAAAAACCGATGTTAAGGTAAACACGGTGGCATAATTGTAATTAATGTGTAGTGGTTAACATCGGTTTTATCAAAAACTGATGTTAATTAACTAACATTAACATCGGTTGTTGAAAAACCTATGTTAACATTAAATAGGTAACATCGGTTTTTCAAAAACCGATGTTAACGTCAGTTAGGTTTTTGAGAAAATCGATGTTAACATAAGATAGGTTAACATCGATTTTTTAGAAGAAAACCGATGTTAATGTTAACATCATTTAGTTAACATCGGTATTGTATTGATAACCGATGTTGGACTTACATTTTAAAATATCAGAACACGAGCCCTATTTTGCTCGTGCTCTGTAATTCTCCATCGAAGGTTCAGCTTCACGAGTGTTTGTCTCTGCAACCTAATCGAGACTGTCACACTACTTAACATATAGGTACGTTTCGCAACTCTTTCTTCTCTTTACCATGTTGTATTCAGTACCATAGGTGAGTTTGGGGAACTCGTGCTCACAACAATTATTTTTCAATATTTCTGCTGCAAGGGTTTGGTTTGTGAAACTCGTGGTCACTACAAGGTCCGTTTGGGGTGCTCACTTTGTAGTCCATTTAGACAGCTCACAGGGTCTCACAACAAGGTAATTCACAGTGTCCTTTGTATGCTTCATAGGTAGCTCGGTAGGTGTTCTGCATTTTCTTTTATTGTTGTGTGTTCCCGCCAAGGCCCAACAACAAGTGAATGTCAACATTCATGTTTGTAAGGTATTGTGCATGGTTGACAAGTCTGGGACTAGGAGAGTTCCAATGGGTTTGCACAGTGTTGACATTGGTGATGTTAAACACTATATGTCTCTTCAGGCAGAAACACCTGGAATTATCAAGTCCTGAATGAGATTGGGAATGGAACCTTGAATGATGTTGCTAGATATAACTAGGCTTTGTAATAGGATAAGATGTCCTAGTGAAGGAGGTATGGCACCATCAAGGTAATTTCTAGACAAATTGAGATGAGTGAGTTTGGGAAGATTACCAATTTCAGTTGGGATTGTCCCTCTTAGTCCACTTCCTGAGACCTCTAACCAATGCAATTTCTTGCCTTTCATATTATCAAGGGGGGAGAGAATAGAAAAATGATTAATCTCACAATACATCACCAGTCTCCATCATAAGGAATAGATAGGATTAGGGCATAGGACAAGATATCAGTTATTGGAGAATTAAGTAGGATTTTTTAATGTGTGTGTTCACAATAAATAGTGTATTAATAGCCTTTTCTACCATGATTTGAATACAATGCTTCTATGCCAAGCTAGTGAAGTGGTAACTGGCAATATATTTCATAAAACTAGAATTTAACATATTTGTTTGAGTGGTGAAGCCAGACCTCATTTTTTTTTCATTGAGAAACTTCATTTTTTTAAATTAGCACTATTATTCTTCACAATTTAAGATTTTTTGCTACAGATGTCTCACATAATTTACATTTTTGGGATAGGGAAAAAAAGTACATACATGTAGTAGTTTATGTTTTGTATACAAAAAGTGGGCATTTATGAAAGTATTATGAATTTTCTATAAGCTTTCAGCTTATTTTAGCAAGCTTCTAGCAGAAGGCTATCAAAATAAGTTATTTCAATTATTTAGTAAGCTTAACAATCAAGCTTATGAATAAGCTCTTACTTTTTTTATCAACAAAAATATAGTAGTATTATATATAATATGAAGATCAGTACAAGTGGTATTGTTATATATACAACCCAGCACAATACTTTGCAAAGCTATGGTGACCTAATACTAGCAATACATCAAGAATTAGGTGACCATAGGTTTGATCGCAAGCTAGGCACCCAAACACAGAAAGGCTATATGCTAATCCCCCCCTAAACACAAAACCTTTCCCTAATATTGCTAGACCAGAAGTGGAATGGAGTATGAAATCCTTTTTCCAAATTCTTAAACCATGTCCAACAGAGGAATAAAGAATCCTTCATCAATTTTTAGGCATTAAAGTTGTCATTTGAGAAAATGACTCTGTTTCTATGGTGCCAAATACACCATGTCAAGGATATCCACCAAGTCTATTAGTGTTGCATCAATAGTTTGGGAAGGTTTATAATTTGTATTTTCTAAAGTAAGCATTAGAAATTAGAAAAAAAAAACTATCTTTATCTATTTTAATCCCAATTGTTGTAGTTGAATAAATTGGTTAAACTATTGTATTCCATGACATGTTAGATCAGAAAGCACCTAGTAGAAGTAAAAATAGGTAGTAAATGTGTATGTTAGTTTATTTTCTTTGATCTGATGCTAAGCTTGACCTAGCACTTCAACCATGAAAGTATAGTGTTTTATCAATGGCTCGATCTCATACTTATCCATCATCAGTGCAAAATAATCCCTTACTTTTTCTACTGCTCCTATATATTTACAAGCAGTTAAAACACCAATGAAACTTAAATGGTCTAGCTTTAAATCTGAGGCTTCAAGCTTTGAGAAGTACTCGATTGCTTTTCTCTCATAGCCATTCATGGCAAGTGATATTATAATGGAGTTTCAACATGATAATCATGTTGTTGTGGGTGATGCCTGAAACACTTGAATACCCTTTACAATAGCTCCACACTTGCAGTACATGTCAATAATGCTGAGAGAACAATGACATTCAACTCAAAATGACCCATTTTTACATAATCATGAACCCATTCCCCATGTTGAAGTGCTCCTAAGTGAGCACAAGCACTTAACAGACTCACCATTGTAAATTCACTTGGTTGAACCCTTTGTCTCTGCATCTTGTGGAAAAGCTCAAATGCCTCCATGAGCCTCTTATTCTTAACATATCCACTAATCATAGAATTCCAAGTAACTTTAGTTCTTGTTGGCATGTTATGACACAACCTCCTATATTTATCAACCTCCCCACACTTAGCAAGCCCCATGATCATAGAATTGCAAGCCACCACATCAAGTTCCACAAGTTCATCAAACAGTCTCCTAGCCTAAGTCTATAACCCACTATTAGCATACATGTGAATGATAGTATTTTGAATAAATTGATTTTTTTCAAGACCCAACATAACAACCCTCTCATGATAACCCAATCTTTTTACATATTTGAACCCAATAATATCTAAGTTTGGTCCCAGTGTTGTTTGGCCTAGTTATTTATAATCGTGTGGCTAGAGAAAGTCATGCTACCAAGTCTATGAATTTGTCTTCTAGTAAAGACTATACTGCTATTGCATAGTCCACAGTTCTTTGTTGTTACTAATGAAATGTTTTAAACTAATTGTGAGTAAAGCAGTTCTGGACATAATTGATAAAAGGCTTTAAATACATTGTGGCTAATTGGCCTATGCTTTTTCTTTTTTTTCAGGTTATCATTTACTACTGCTAATTGGCGTTGCTGTGGAAGCTCTTTGATTATAGCAACTCCAGGTATGTATGTACGAACTAGTATGTATGTATGTATGTATGTATGTATATATATATATATATATATATATATATATATATACATATATATATATATATATATATATATTATCACAGACTACTCTTTTGACTTTTGTCTCAGTATTTATATACACATATACTAGTAGCATACTTATATAGATACATGTATATATGTTGAAGACTAATGAACTCTAATTATAGCAATTCCCTGGCGTTAGATTTAAAAACAATTAATTGAAGTCTGCACCAATTTCCTTTTTCCTCCAAATAAACAATACCTGAAACCCTAAATACTTTTTAACAAGTGAGAGAGTATTAAGTGTGTGAAGCTAAGAAATTGATTGTGGGGCACAACCCCTCTGGACTTAATAAGCTACAAGAGCTTAAAACCTTCAGCTATCCTATTAGTGAGGCACAACCCTTTCATCAAAATTCAAAAAATGTAATTAAAATATTACCAAAAGATTAATTTACTAATAGGTCACTGCAAGAGCTTAAAACCTTCAACTATCCTATTAGTAATTAAATTCTATGTACAAGCCTAACAGATTCACGAGGTTAGCCACTAGCTCATGGGCTTTCTTAGGTGAAATTCCATTTCTATCATTCTCTAGCCTTTTAAGTTGAGAACAAAAAGGAAGCGAACACTCATTTGGTGTAGCTAAAGCATGAATTCAAATGGTTGGACCCCAAAATTAATATTGAACCCAATTGCACCAAATGAATGAGTTCTTCCTCATTGCTTAATGGTAAAATCTTCTATGGTATAATGGTAAAATCTTCAATTAGAAGAAAACACTAGCTAGCTAGCTAGGTAATAAATACCCAGGGTGAACATCACATCCATCTATTTATAGGAAAAATCTTCTATGAAATTGCATTCCGGGCAGTTTTGTAAAAACCTTCATTTAAATCAATGGCTGGTTTTGATTAGTTAGCTAGTTTGGATGTTGCTGCTCTGACACAACACAACAGATCGGGAAGAACCCTAACCAAACAAGAAAGCAATGGATGCAGAGTTAAGGCAATAGACGGTGGAGCTATCCACCCTCGTCACATGTGTCGCAAACCTACCCTTCGGCGGGAGGGCGACGCGTGACTCGCGGGATGCGTGTTCCACGAAAGGAATACGCGCGGAGTCGCCACCAACGTTTATTTGAGGAAAACGTCGGAAAAACCGGAAAAGACGCGATCTACGAACTTTTAAGTGAAAGGTTCGGGAGTTGTATTTACGCACGGGGAAGGTATTAGCACCCCACACGTCCGTCCCAAGGGACGGCAGCCTTTAATCGAATGTGCAAACATGACTTTGATTTTTACGTTCCCTTTTATGTCCTTATATTCTTTATACCCTTTTTATGTTTTTCTTTTTTATGTGGTCGACAAGGGTGTTTCCCTTTGCTCCTACGTATTCCTCAATTTGGGATGAGAAAATCAGACCTACGTAGTTCTTTCGGAACAAAGTGTTTGGTTAAGTTGTTTTTGTTTTTTTTGCAAAGTATGTTTTTATTGAACAAAAGGTCATTTAAGGTGTTGGACCATTAAACGGTCTTTTGATTTTGAAAGATGAGAAACGTTAAGGCGTTGGACCATTAACGATCTGTTGTTTTTTTGAAAGGAGAGAAACGTTAAGGCATTGGACCATTAACGATCTCTTATTTTTGAAAGGAGATAAACGTTAAGGCATTGGACCATTAACGATCTCTTGGGGTGGTCGACAAAAGCGGGGCTTTTGCTCCTACGTATCCTCAATTGCGATGAGGAAATCAGACCTACGTAGTTCTTGCTTATCAAGTGATTCTTTTTTACTTAAGTGGTGATCATTTTAAGGCGTTGGACCTTAAAAATGATTCATTTTACTTAGTGAGAAATTGAAATGACAAACTTCAAAAGCCTATTTTTATGGACGAGCTTGACTAGGCGAGTTGATTTTAGCCTTAGTTTCACTTTAGTTATTAATCAATTCGATTAAGAATGAGAAATCCCAAAGAGAAAACGTCCGATTGATTTTCCGCTTTATTTTGCTCAAAGATGTTTTTTTTTATTATTATATTATTTTTTTTACCTCTTTTTTTGATTTCCAACGTGGTTACGGCACGACCGAACGGTCGGAATTTATTTTAACCGAAGTTAACGGATAATGCAATTCAAACGTTCGGTGGAAATTGATTTTATTTTTAAGTTAAGCGAGAAATGACTTAAGTAAAATGGCTTAAGCACGTCAAGAGGGGGTATAAAAAAGCAAATGAAACAAGAATAGAAATACACAAAACACAATGTGGACCACCATGGGTGCATAGAATGAATCGAAAAGCTTGGTTCGAGGTACTTACCCGTTGAAGATCGAAGAACGATGAAGAACGAATGAAGAACGTCGAAGAACGGTTGAAACCTTTGCGAAATTCCTCACGGAAAACGTTACGGAAACAATTTTTCCAAGCAAATTCGAAAGAGAGAGAAGTGCCAAAGGGGCTGAACCCTTTTCTTCTTCACTTCCTCCCCTATTTATAGCAAAATAGGAGAGGTGGTTGCCGCCCAGCTCGCCCAGGCGAGCTCAGCTCGCCCAGGCGAGCCAGGTTGCTTCCTCCAGAAGCAACAGCCTTCTGGAGGAATATTCTGGAGGGCCCAAGTGGGCCTGGGTGCTATTTGCACCCCCATTTTTACTAAGTACACCCTCATTTGCTTTTTTTGGCGATTCCTTTTTTCGTAAAGTTACGGAAACTTACGAATTTCGTAACGATACTTGTTTTCTTTCCGTAATGTTACGGAACCTTGCGGATTACATAATCATCCCCTTTTTGACTTACGGAATGTTACGGAATCTCACTTAATTATGCAACGATGCTTCCATTTGATTTCCGGTGTGTCACGGAAACTTACGGATTGTGCATCAATATTTTTTTGGTTTTTCGGCATGTCCTGGAATTTCACAAATTGCCTAATGATGGGTGCCAAGCACCTCACAAGGACCAAAGAAAGGTCGCATGTCATCAAGCAAAGGTCCCCGGACGAAATTAGGGTATGACAGTTGCCCCTCTTTACTTGTCTTTTATTGGAGATAAAAGGAAAGTAAAGATAAGACACTAATTTCGTTCCTCTCGATTTGACGAGAGTCGCGGGTGACCATAAAATCTCCACATGCAAATGACTTGTTGTTCCCGGAATTTCACAAATTGCCTAATGATGGGTGCCAAGCACCTCACAAGGACCAAAGAAAGGTCGCATGTCATCAAGCAAAGGTCCCCGGACGAAAATTAGTGTATGACACTAATTTCGCTCCTCTCGGTTGACGAGAGTCGCGGGTGACCATGAAATTTCCGCATGTAAATGACTTGTCGTTCCCAGAATTTCACAAATTGCCTAATGATGGGTGCCAAGCACCTCACAAGGACCAAAGAAAGGTCGCATGTCATCAAGCAAAGGTCCCCGGACGAAAATTAGTGTATGACACTAATTTCGCTCCTCTCGGTTGACGAGAGTCGCGGGTGACCATAAAATTTCCGCATGTAAATGACTTGTTGTTCCCGGAGGAACAAAAGGTGTAGAAGACTATGTCAGTCTCTGCATGCTATCAAGCGTTCTGTCTTACAGATAGCAAAAGAATGTTTATACGGATAACCACTCGGGTATTTCCGCGTATCATCGGGCCCGCCGCCTCTGGATGACACAAGGGTGCGGATAACCGTAAGGTATTCCGCGTATCATCGGGCCCGCCGCCTCTGGATGACACAAGGGTGCAGAATGACCAAATTTTGTCTCTGCTTGTCATCGGGCCCGCCGCCTCTGGATGACAAAAGGGTGCGGATAACCGTAAGGTATCTCCGCGTATCATCGGGCCCGCCGCCTCTGGATGACACAAGGGTGCAGAATGACCAAATTTTGTCTCTACTTGTCATCGGGCCCGCCGCCTCTGGATGACAAAAGGGTGCGGATAACCGTAAGGTATCTCCGTGTGTCATCGGGCCCGGCGCCTCTGGATGACACAAGGGTGCGGATAACCGTAAGGTATCTCCGCGTATCATCGGGCCCGCCGCCTCTGGATGACACAAGGGTGCAGAATGACCAAATTTTGTCTTTGCTTGTCATCGGGCCCGCCGCCTCTGGATGACACAAGGGTGCTGAATGACCAAATTTTGTCTCTGCTTGTCATCGGGCCCGCCGCCTCTGGATGACAAAAGGGTGCGGATAACCGTAAGGTATCTCCGCGTATCATCAGGCCCGCCGCCTCTGGATGACACAAGGGTGCAGAATGACCAAATTTTGTCTCTGCTTGTCATCGGGCCCGCCGCCTCTGGATGACAAAAGGGTGCGGATAACCGTAAGGTATCTCCGCGTATCATCGGGCCCGCCGCCTCTGGATGACAAAAGGGTGCGGGTAACCGTAAGGTATCTTCGCGTGTCATCGGGCCCGCCGCCTCTGGATGACACAAAGGTGCAGAATGACCAAATTTTGTCTTTGCGTGCCATCGGACACGACTATGTCTGAATGGCAAAGGGGTGCGGAATGACCAAATTTTGTCTCCGCGTGTCATATGACCTCAGGGTCAGTATGACAGAGCTTGTGGGGCGGCCGACAAAAGCAAGGCTCTTGCTCCTACGTATCCTCCAATGAGGAACTCAGACCTACGTAGTTCTAAATAACTTGTGAGACTTGAGAAAGTCTCCACTGGAAGATGCTGACATCTCCGGAAAGGGCGCAGATGACCACATTGGCCTGTGCTCATCAATCACACTTGGGGTCACTGAATGACGAGGTGCGGATAACCGTAAGGTATCTCCGCGGGCTACCAGCTCTTGGATCATGGTAACAAAAAGCGGTGCGGTCGACAAAAGCGAGGCTCTTGCTCCTACGTATCCTCCAATGAGGAACTCAGACCTACGTAGTTCTGGGTAACTTGTGAGACTTGAAAAAGTCTCGGTGTTTTCTCCACTAAAATGCAAGCATGCTTTAGCAAAGAGACAAATATTCCAACTGATTTAGAGCAGCATATGCTTTTTTGAGTGAAAAACAATGCGTCTACCGGGGAAGGAGAGTCTGCTGATGAAATCCCCCATAACCATAAATGAGATTTTGGATGTTAGCATTTCGTTTCTAAATGACCATTTAGAGGAAACACTGGGTTCGACAAAAATAGAAGAAATCCACTCAAAGTGTATCAATCTCGCACAGGTAAGTGTTTCATCCTAATTCCGAACCATAGATATGTCATGACTTGACTTTGCAAATTATTTCCTATCAAATCAAAAATTACATGCGTGATCATGGATCAATAGGACTTCTCTTGGGAATGGATTCTTTTGATGGGTTTTTTGGCTTTTGTGTGTTTTTGGCTTTTGATTTTTGGTTGGCTTCTTCCTTTTCTGTTTTTGTTTATTTAGTGACAATTCTGTATTGTTCAGATATTGTCCGGTCTAAAGACCTCTCTGCACATTTCTTCTGGTTTCTTTGACCAGGAGCTTTCTTCTTTTCTTTCTCTACTTTCTCCCATTCTTTGGTTGGGAACTTTCTTTCTTTTCTTTTTTTCTTTCTGGTTTCTTTGACCAGGAGCTTTCTTCTTTTTTACTTTCTCCCATTCTTTGGTTGGGAATTTTCTTTCTTTTCTTTTTTCTTTCTCCCACTCTTTGATTGGGAATTTCCTTGCTTCCTTTTTTCCTTTGATTGGAAATTTCCTTCTCTTTTTCTTTGATTGGAAATTTTCCTTCTCTTCTTTTTTTGCTTCCGAGGGTAAGGATTGACATTCT
>NC_038255.2:27373733-27375377 GCF_000004515.6 Glycine max
TTTTGGGCGTCCGGGAAAATCAACCCAATGTTTCCAAAACATGTTCTTTTATCCATTTGGGCATTCATCCGAGTCCATTTTGGGCGTCCGGGAAAATTTTCACAGCGTCCACCCTTCAGGTGTACACACATTTTTTTCAATAATTGGTTATGATCAGTGAATTTTTTTTTCAAAGAAAAGTTGGAAGTTATCTCTTTTCATAAGCATGTCGGTTTTTCAGCTAGACAACTTATTTTTCTTTTTCCATCTTTTTCTTTTTTTTTATCATTTGTTTATTTCTTTTTCTTGTTTGTTTTTTTTTTTTCTTCTCTTTTTTTTTATGAGGTATTTTGCTATATACATGCATATCCAAGGTATCTTGCTACCTAAACATACATATATATGTTTTGTAAGGTATTTTTGCTATATACATGCATATCCAAGGTATCTTTCTACCTAAACATACATATATATTTTGTGAAGTATTTTTTGTTTACATACATGCATATCTAAGGTATCTTTCTACCTAAACATACATATATATATTTTGTGAAGTGTTTTTTGTTTACATACATGCATATCTAAGGTATTTTTCTACCTAAACATACATATATAGTTGTAAGGTATGACTACCTTCCGAGCTTGCGCTTGTTTTATTTAAATTCCCAGGATCATGAGCAACTAGGTGCGTCCTACTATAAAAAGTGATCAAATAGCAGGCAGAAATTTAAAAGGTACTAGGTTGCCTCCTAGTAGCGCTTCTTTAACGTCTTGAGCTGGACGCGTAATGATTTGTCGGTCATGGACCTAGTACTTTGCTTACCTTTGGCTTTGGACTTGGTCGTCTATTGGTCGGCCATGTGTCGTAGGCAACGCTCTAACCTTTTTATGGATGAGCTGAGGTGAACTCTAGAGGTGGTGGCGGTATGTCTATTGCCCGCTACCGGCCATCCCAATGCTACTGTGGTGTCTCGCCCTGCGCCCGTCTGGGGGCGCAGTACTTCTTGATGAAAGCTCGATTAGTAGGGGGCCTGATGCCCTTGCTGGAGGTGACAGGTACTCCGTAGAACTGACAGAGACCCGTAATTAGAGCTTGACAACTCCAAGACCCTGTTGGACTTCTTCGGGTCCACTGGGTGTCTTGCAGGCGCAATCCCTGCAAACAATAGATGAAATCAGAAATCAGTTGAGCGATGTGCATACTTACCTATGATGACGTGACCTTGCCGGGGGGGGGGGGTACGGGCACCCTGTAGGACTGATAGAGGCCCGTAACCAGAGCTGGAAACCCCAGGGCCCTATTGGACTTTTTGGGGTCCACTGGGTGTCTTGTGGGTGCGATCCCTGCAAACAATAGATGGTATCAGAAATCAGTTGAACTATATGCATACTTACCCATGTCGGGACGACACAGACCAACTGATACTTTTGCAGGGGGAGATTGGCATTGCGGTCGCTGGGCAGAATATTGCTAAGTAGCAATGTCATTTATATCTGTGTAAGAGTGGTCATGTTGGTGCGCATGATCCACACTCGTCTCTTTGCAACGGCCCGGGTGAAATCTTGCCCCGGTATGCATAGTAGCTGCGTGATAGCCTCCCTCTCTGGTTGTGCTGGCACAGTTAGCCCTCCTCCAATATCAGGGGGTGGCCCAGGAACCGTATC
>NC_038255.2:27375477-27406931 GCF_000004515.6 Glycine max
TCTCCTCCATATCAGGGGGTGGCCCAGGAACCGTTAAAAGGAAACTACTGGTCCCTTAACCGGGAGTGCAAGTCTCGGTTAAGAATTTAAGGACAGAGGACCTTAAATTCTCTTAAGGTGCGGATGTGGAGCACACTGAAAATGAGGACACGTAGCCCTCTAAAGGTGAGGGCGTGCAGCCCTCTGTTGGCGAGGACGTGTATTCCTCTCAAGGTGAGGGCGTGCAGCCCTCTGTTGGCGAGGACGTGTAGTCCTCTCAAGGTGAGGGCGTGCAGCCCTCTGTTGGCGAGGACGTGTAGTCCTCTCAAGGTGAGGGCGTGCAGCCCTCTGTTGGCGAGGACGTGTAGTCCTCTAAAGGTGAGGGCGTGTAGCCCTACGAAGGTGAGGACATGCAGTTCTATGATGGCGAGGGCGTGTAGCCCTTAGAAGGTGAGGGCGTGCAGCCCTCTGACGGTGAGGGTAACTAGTACCCAAGGTGAGGACGTGTAGCCCTCTCAAGGCGAGGACATGTAGTCCTCTAGAGGTGAGGGCGTGCAGGCCTCTGATGGTGAGGACGTGTAGTCCTCTCAAGGCGAGGACGTGTAGTCCTCTCAACGGTGAGGGTAACTAGTACCCAAGGTGAGGGCGTGTAGCCCTCTCGAGGACATGTAGTCCTCTGGAGGTGAGGGCGTGCAGCCCTCTGATGGTGAGGACGTGTAGTCCTCTCAAGGCGAGGACGTGTAGTCCTTTCAACGGTGAGGGTAACTAGTACCCAAGGTGAGGGCGTGTAGCCCTCTCGAGGACATGTAGTCCTCTGGAGGTTAGGGCGTGCAGCCCTCTGATGGTGAGGACGTGTAGTCCTCTCAAGGCGAGGACGTGTAGTCCTCTCAACGGTGAGGGTAACTAGTACCCACGGTGAGGGCGTGTAGCCCTCTCAAGGCGAGGACATGTAGTCCTCTGGAGGTGAGGGCATGCAGCCCTCTGATGGTGAGGACGTGTAGTCCTCTAAAGGTGATAGGTACAAGTACCCAAGGGTCCACCCTTATGAGATAGCAAGAGATCGACTCATCGAGAGGGCCGGTCATCCCAAATCCACACGATTGGATATTAGATGTAGGAAACCTATGCAGTTAACATGATTTTTAGGGATGCAGATGCATGCAACCTTTGTCTTGAAATTTGGTAAGTGCGGACTTCATATGAAATAATGCAATGTAATGGAAAGTTTGTACAATGTTCATGTCATTCTTTCCTTGTTTTGTGATTTTGATTTTGATTTAATTTTTTTGGAAAACACAGATTGACTGTCCTTTTGAAAGAGGTGATAATTCATGCGACCTTATCCTATCTTTTGCAAATCTCTCTGGGAACTCCCTCTGAGTGTTGTTCTGTTTGATTTAGTCATTTGACCATTTTGGAGTGACGGCAATGGAGTCGTTTGATGTTTAATCAATCCATTGAAATCCTAGGGTTTGTCCCCCCCCCCTTTTTTATTAAAAACATCGATGGGTGAGAACTTTTGATCGGCCCCTATGTTCACTTGAGGCTCATGCACGGTGCCCTTCATTGCCCCAGTGTAAGGCTTTGAGGTTCCAATCGTTGTCTTTCGTCATGACCTTGTAGCTGGGAACCTTTTGAGTGAGAACTTCTAATCTGCCCCTAGGTTCGTTTGAGGTTTATGCATGGGGCCTTTCATTGCCCCAGTGTAGGGCTATGAGGTATCCATCGTTGTTTTGTTTTCACAACCTTGTAGCAAGGGAGAATGAAAGAAGCAATTGATTTTTGCAAAAAGAATTTTCCAAGGACGAGAAATAGTTGAAGGATTTTTTCAGTTGATGGATTTAAGTCAAATGACTCCTATGTAGAAGCAAGATGTTTTGATGTTTTGATGATGCCGATGGATCAAGTGCTTCTATGTTTTATTCAAGACAAGAATCCAAGAAAATCAAGATATATGATCAAGTTTGATCTCTTAGAATCTTTAGGAAGAAGTTTCCAAATTGAAACAAACAAAAGGTTTGACCAAAGAATTCTATCATTTCAAATTGAGATTTGCTCTTTGGTAATCGATTACCAGTAGTTGAAAATGTTTTAATCCAAATTTTTAAAACCTGTAATCGATTACATAAGTCTTGTAATTGATTACCAGAGGGGATTTTCAGAAAATAATTTCCAAGAGACATATCTATTCAAATGTTTTATGAATGGCCATTCAAATGTTTTAAAGAGAGTTTTCATTGCCCAAACAGTTTTATCCTCTCGAAAGATCAAGAGTTTTTCTGAACTGAAATGTCTTATCCTCTCAAAAAGATTCCTTGGTCAACCACTTGCTTATTCAATAAGGAATTTTTTATTGATCTTCATTTTACAATCTACCTCTTTTATGAGAGACCTCTTCTTCTCTTCTTCTTATTTCTGAAAAGGGATTAAGAGACCGTGGGTCTCTTGTTGTAGAGGATTTCTGAACACAAGGGAAGGGTTATTCCTGTGTGCATTGTTAATCCGAAAAGAGAGAGTGATAGTTCAATTGGGGAATAGTCTTTGCATCTTAATTCAACCCCCCTTTTTCTTAAGGTAACTGAGGCCATTTGTCCAACATCCTATTCTTGATAACTCACTTCTCTCTAAAAAGACAAAATGAGGTCACATGAACGTCTATATTTTTACTTGAAAACACAGTCAATCAAATGCCTTTTTATTTTTTATTTTGAAACTTATTTTTTATTTTGAAACTTATTTATTTTGAACTTTGCTCGTTGTTTTACGGCACCCCCACCAACGTACAAGATGAGTAATCTCTGATTGAACGGTCTTGGAAGTCAACACTCAGGAGCGCAGGTTGCTTGAGCAAACAGACCAATGGCTTACACTCACATTCTGGTGGAAGTTGAATAAGCAAAGATGTGTTCGTGAGAGGATGTCCATTTTATCCATATCATTTAACATTGTAACTGTGGTTTATGGCATAAACTTGAAAATCCTGATGAGTCATAACAACAGCTTCCAGAATTGCCCCATGTATGGTGTTGCTTGTCAATGTTAGGATTCAACAAGCGATTCTCCTCAAATTTCAGCCAGCCCGTATCAATTAGACCTTGCACCTTACGCTTCAGAACCCTACAATGCTCAATGGAACGCCCCGGGGCTTCTCCGTGACAAGCACACGTTGCGTTTGAGTCGTATTCTCGGAGAAATGGAGGTTGATGAACCTTGGCTAGGGTTATGGCTACCATTGAATTATCAAGTAGATATGGGATCAAGTTTAGCATATGACAACGGAATTTGGGGTGAACCCTACAGGCTTTTTGCTGCAAAATTCCTTTTTGTTGGTGTTTTTTTTTTTTGGTTTGTGCTAAAGGTGGTCTTCGTCATTGGAAGTGCGGTAGACAGGCTTTGTGGTTGATTTAGGGATGGCCTTTGTGGATAACTGGGTGGTGGGTAAGGAGGAGGTTTGTTATTGGCTGAGTAATGACATTGTTGGATTGGTGGGAAACTTGGCCGTATAGGAATGGCAGTCACAGCATGGGTTTCTCCCTCTTTCTCACCCTTTTCATTTGCCCCAGTTTTCCCAGTCGTCCTAGTAGGATGATCAAATTTGCCTCTTTTCGGATCCACTTCGATCTTTTTGCTGGCGAAGACCAAATCTGTAAAACTTGAAGGTGTGTAACCCACCATTTTTTTCATAGTAGAACACCGGTCACGTGTCTACTATCATTGTGATAATCTCTTTCTCTGTTATTGGGGGTGCTACTTGAGTTGCCAAGTCTCTCCATCTTTGGGCATATTCTTTGAAAGATTCGTGCCCCCTTTTTGCACATGTTCTATAGTTGCATCCTATTCGGAGCCACATCAGAATTGTACTGACACTGCCTAACGAAGGCAACCATTAGGTCCTTCCAAGAATGGACTCAGGAAGGTTCCTAAGTTAGTATACCAGGCGACAGCTGTCCTAGTAAGACTTTCTCAGGAAAAATGTATCAGCAGTTTCTCATCTTTTGCGTATGCCCCCATCTTCCAACAATACATCTTTAGATGGTTCTTGGAGCAAGTAGTCCCCTTGTACTTGTCAAAGTCTGGCACCTCAAACTTGGGAATGACCATGTTTGGGTATTAGGAACAACTCTTCTAGGTTAGCAAAGGCATAATCTTCACCTCCTTCAATGGCCCTGAGCCTTTCCTTTAGATGATCCAGCTTTCCCATTTCTGCCATAGCATGAGGGTTTTTACTTGTCGTGGAATGCAAGAGGTGTAGTTGTGGGTGATACTGAGGGCCCTCCAAAGTGTTTGGCATGGGTATACCACCAACTGCTTGCCCTTCAATGGCATATCCGAGGCAAGGCTCGAAGTCGGGTAGATTGTGGTGGGGAATTTCATGTGCCTCCCCCACGGTTTTAGAGACATGTGCATGATCAGTTTGGGATTGTTGGCTCTCAATAGGAGTGGAGTTATTGACATTCTTATTGGGAGTGTACGCCACATTGGGTGGCGTACAGTTGAGAGGCAAGCCATATGGCGGGAAGGCGTGCTCGTTTTGAATTTGCACATCATGGGGGCCGCCCGTACTTCCCAAATCTTTGCCTACCATATCTGAGGTTGGATGATTCATTTGGTTGATGCCGGATGGGGACATCAGGTTCACCTTAGCAACAACACTGGTAGCGGCAATTGCAACCGCATTGGCTTCCATTATCTTCTTCATGCTCATCATGGCCTCCATCATTGTGGCCACTTGCTCTTTCATGGCCTCCATGTCGGCCTTCATCTTCTCTTGCACCTCCTCTGCTTCACCCATTACTCTAGCTCTAGCACGAGTTCGGTAAGTGCGCCGTAAAGTGTGTCCTTTTCTTTTTGATAACAATGATTAAGTTCATTTTATTTTATTTTATTTTATTTTTCAAGGAAAGAATGCAATGAGCAATGCAACCAATGAAAAGCATGGATGTATGCGAATGATGTACAGTTAAAGTATTGCGAATTTTTACGCAGGATATGGGGTTGAATCAATTTAGATTTTCAACATGGTCCATGACATCTTTGTCAAGGTGAAACTGGAAGTAACAAGGACATCAATAATCCTAAATATGTTTGGCAGTAGACGAAGCAGTGATGTGACTCGATTCATCTTTTGCCCCAATTTTGCAAGACTGTTACTTCCATATTTCAACTTGACTTGATGAACCTTTTTGTAAAAGCATGAGCTTGGTTCAACCCTATAATCCAAGGAATGGCAATTCTGATCGCCAATACTTCAACAACATCTCATAGGGATGAATGACTCGGGCATAGCTTATTCACGGAAAATGTAATTATGAAATTGAGATGCCCAAAGAAACACCATTTCCTAATTAACCATGCATTAGGTACCATGTTCAATTATTTTGTTTTGTTGTTGTGTGTGTGTTTTTTTTTTTTTTTTTTTTTTTAGAAATGGGTTTATGATCCCATCATGGTTGGCTCATGGTGCCTAATACATGCAACTAAGAATGTAGTGTGAAGTTTCACGCTTCCCCTTTTTTGTTTTTGTTTTGTAGAGGAAAACGCAAGGATGAGCAAACATGAAAACAAATGGTATGCAATTTTGCAGATCAAAAAGTTTGTTGAACGCATATGCATGATGATGCCATGACTCATGCAAAATGTGAGGCTGTAATATGATAACGGACAAATGCAGGAACGATATGTTCATTATGATGTTATGAAGAGATGCTTATGCGATGCATGATATGAATGCATTTTACGGACACGAGAGCCCAGAAAATTATCTCTTCTTACTTGCGCATTTGGGGGCGGAGTTCCCCATGTGTACAATTAAGAAGGTGATATGGACCTTCCGGCTTCCTATGACAAAGGACGAGACCAACATACAATGCATGCTAGAGATAAAATGCGGGAGTAACTTGATTCGCACTGATTTTTGGAGTAAAAACGTGGGATAAACTCATCTTATTCAAAAAGTTATAACTAGTCAAGATCTGAGCGACAATACAAACTTCCTAGCGGTTTCTAATCATATAGTCCATTAAGTCTATCATATGCTGACAATAGTTGAGAAGTCTGTGGATCTCCTCGGGGGCGGAGTAGGTGTCCGCCATTGCTTTGGCCTTGGCTAGCAATCGGGGAAGTTCTTGACTCCTGTTCAAAGTAAGAGCAAATCGGTCCATCCTCATTGTTGCCTCTTGGTGCAATGAATCAATTACCCTTTCCCTTGCTTCCCTTTCTGCTGATATCTTGGCGTACTCATCCTCTAGCCTTTGCTCGTGAGTCGCCGCTAGATTTAGCTTCTCTTTGCACTCATCGATGATGGCCCACATATTCCCTTCAGTCTCGCTTAACTGTTGGGACAAATTTCTTTTCGACCTAAGGCAAACCTTTAGCTCGTCCTTCAAGATCATGCCTTTGACCCGTGATGATTCCTTTCACCTCTTCGGATCTTGAGCTCACTATTGCTGCCCTATAAAGCCCCTCAAAACTTGTTTTGGTCGTGTTCTTCCTTTCGGGCCTTCTTGGTTTCTCATTCCAAGGCTTCATCGGTGGCCATATTGACGTCCCTTAGTTCATCATACTCTCTTCAGACTTTGATGGCCATGGACTTGAACTTCTCTTTGACTACCCGGGCTCTTTCAAGCTCTGCCTTTAGGGCTTGTACCTCATCACTTTCTTCCGAAGCTTTAACCTCATCTTCTCTCGCAGTCTTTAGATTTGGGAGCCAATCCAATCCTTGTGTTCGGACTCTCAGCCACTTATGATAGCCGCCGATGATCCCATTACTGCTTCCCCTAAGCTCTCTGTCCTTTCTTCACGCCGCATCCCATGCCTTGCGAACTCCTTGGAGTACCCTCGCGTTGTGGTCACTGAAACCCCGTGCGATGAAAGGCGTGATGCTTTCGTCTGATGGCACTCCTCTCATGGGACATCCTTCGCATGAAGATAGAATCCTGATTCTTCCTTCCTTCTAGCGAGGGAACCAATTAACAGACGCTCCTCTATGCTAGCCAAGAGTTGGTCCCAATTCGCCTTTCCTTTTTCGACGCACGAGCGGTGACCTTGTAGCGGATAGACGGGCCTACCTTCTTGGAGAAAAAGGTGTGAAACCAGCCACACATAGAGAGCCGGTGTACAACAAACAATTCTTGCGCCGCTCTTTTCACATCTCTGATCGAACGTGTCATGCATGGCCAAAATGGCGACGACCGGGCTTTCCTTGCCATGATGAAAGGCGAGGAAAGCGTCAATCACTGCTAGGTCCACTAACCCTTCCATATTCGGAAAGAGGACAACTCCAAAGATCAAAAGCGCCAAGATGTCAATAAAAGAAAACCCATTTGCCTTGATTTTCCAAGGCCATTGCCCTTTCCTCCAAACACTTCCTTGGTACTCCGACTACTCCATTTCTGTTTTGCTTTACACGGTCCAACTCTTGTGCTGAGATTTTCACTACCTTGGCAACTCTTGTCGTGGAGGGATAGAACCCAAAGAAAAGATATGGCTTCCTTCCTCCCAGTAGGCATCCCAGGATTTCTTCAAACTCTTCCACAGTCGGCACTAGCTAGAAATCCTCAAATGTGAAGCACCTTAGGGCCTGGTCATAATACTGGGAAAGGGATGCAATCGGTTCCATGGAGACTTCTACCCTAGCTAGGTCCCAAATATTACCATAGGCTTTGCGGAAGGCTTGACGTTGAAGTTGACCCATTAATTGCCCCAACTCTCGTAAACTAGTGACCTCTAAGCTCTTGATTTTGACTTGATAGAACCTCTTTTTAAACGAAGGCTTTTGACTTGATCCCATGTTTTACTAAAGTGAAATAAAATCTAGTGCGAATCAAAACTCCGACATCTATCATGGGTGGAATGGATGAATGCATGAAGAAATGCATATGACACAGATGCAATTTACGAATACGGGAGCCCGAGAAACTGTCTCCTTCTTAGATACAACGTCTAGGGGTAGCAAAGTGCCCCAACGTATGTATTTAAAACGGTGACACGGACCCTTCGTTGGTTTGCTAAAGTGAGGGGATCAAAGACGAAACCTACGCATGATGCATATGCGAAAGGCACAACACGGGGATGTACATAGTACGACAATATTCACAAACAAATATAAGCAAAAGGATATATGATACTTATGCATGGCAGTGTGAAAAATGGCACGCAACGTGTTTGCTTCGTGCCCCTATTTAAGGGACCTATAAGGGAAAAAGCTAACTAGGCTTTTAGTAATAACCCCAAGGTAGTCATATCTCTCTTGATGGTTTCTAGAGGTATCATCCCCTTCAAAGAACATATTGCAGCAGTAGGGACTACTAGCAACAATAAGTTTTCAAAGAGAAAAGCTCTAGATGAGGGTTCACTGTAATCAAGCAAGTCGGAGACCTAGCATGATCACAGATTCACCTCCACTCCTTATGTTCCCATGAACCCGGGTATAGGGCCCTTTTTCACTCACAGTGTGTGCAAATAGTGTTGGTGTTTGTGTGCATCAAATGAATAAATATTTACCTCATGCATACATTTTAGAACGCACTAAAAGCAACAAAGAGTTTATATACACAAGTACATAATGAAGGAAAACAACAAAGGAGTAAGTCATGGTAAAGCATTTGCACAAGATTAAATGGCCTAACTCTCTAAAAATTGTCCCCAGTGGAGTCACCAACTGTCGCAAACCTACCCTTCGACGGGAGGGCGACGCGTGACTCGCAGGATGCGTGTTCCACGAAAGGAATACGTGCGGAGTCGCCACCAACGTTTATTTGAGGAAAACGTCGGAAAAACCGGAAAAGACGCGATCTACGAACTTTTAAGTGAAAGGTTCGGGAGTTGTATTTACGCACGGGGAAGGTATTAGCACCCCACACGTCCGTCCCAAGGGACGGCAGCCTTTAATCGAATGTGCAAACATGACTTTGATTTTTACGTTCCCTTTTATGTCCTTATATTCTTTATACCCTTTTTATGTTTTTCTTTTTTATGTGGTCGACAAGGGTGTTTCCCTTTGCTCCTACGTATTCCTCAATTTGGGATGAGAAAATCAGACCTACGTAGTTCTTTCGGAACAAAGTGTTTGGTTAAGTTGTTTTTGTTTTTTTTGCAAAGTATGTTTTTATTGAACAAAAGGTCATTTAAGGTGTTGGACCATTAAACGGTCTTTTGATTTTGAAAGATGAGAAACGTTAAGGCGTTGGACCATTAACGATCTGTTGTTTTTTTGAAAGGAGAGAAACGTTAAGGCATTGGACCATTAACGATCTCTTGTTTTTGAAAGGAGATAAACGTTAAGGCATTGGACCATTAACGATCTCTTGGGGTGGTCGACAAAAGCGGGGCTTTTGCTCCTACGTATCCTCAATTGCGATGAGGAAATCAGACCTACGTAGTTCTTGCTTATCAAGTGATTCTTTTTTACTTAAGTGGTGATCATTTTAAGGCGTTGGACCTTAAAAATGATTCATTTTACTTAGTGAGAAATTGAAATGACAAACTTCAAAAGCCTATTTTTATGGACGAGCTTGACTAGGCGAGTTGATTTTAGCCTTAGTTTCACTTTAGTTATTAATCAATTCGATTAAGAATGAGAAATCCCAAAGAGAAAACGTCCGATTGATTTTCCGCTTTATTTTGCTAAAAGATGTTTTTTTTTATTATTATATTATTTTTTTACCTCTTTCTTGATTTCCAACGTGGTTACGGCACGACCGAACGGTCGGAATTTATTTTAACCGAAGTTAACGGATAATGCAATTCAAACGTTCGGTGGAAATTGATTTTATTTTTAAGTTAAGCGAGAAATGACTTAAGTAAAATGGCTTAAGCACGTCAAGAGGGGGTATAAAAAAGCAAACGAAACAAGAATAGAAATACACAAAACACAATGTGGACCATCATGGGTGCATAGAATGAATCGAAAAGCTTGGTTCGAGGTACTTACCCGTTGAAGATCGAAGAACGATGAAGAACGAATGAAGAACGGTTGAAACCCTTGCGAAATTCCTCACGGAAAACGTTACGGAAACGTTTCGGAAGCGCCTCGGCTTAGATTTTCTTCACGAAAACAATTTTTCCAAGCAAATTCGAAAGAGAGAGAAGTGCCAAAGGGGCTGAACCTTTTTCTTCTTCACTTCCTCCCCTATTTATAGCAAAATAGGGGAGGTGGTTGCCGCCCAGCTCGCCCAGGCGAGCCAGGTTGCTTCCTCCAGAAGCAACAGCCTTCTGGAGGAATATTCTGGAGGGCCCAAGTGGGCCTGGGTGCTATTTGCACCCCCATTTTTACTAAGTACACCCCCCTCTGCTTTTTTTGGTGATTCATTTTTTCGTAAAGTTACGGAAACTTACGAATTTCGTAACGATACTTGTTTTCTTTCCCTAATGTTACGGAACCTTGTGGATTACATAATCATCCCCTTTTTGACTTACGGAATGTTACGGAATCTCACTTAATTATGCAACGATGCTTCCATTTGATTTCCGGTGTGTCACGGAAACTTACGGATTGTGCATCAATATTTTTTTGGTTTTTCGGCATGTCCTGGAATTTCACAAATTGCCTAATGATGGGTGCCAAGCACCTCACAAGGACCAAAGAAAGGTCGCATGTCATCAAGCAAAGGTCCCCGGACGAAATTAGGGTATGACAACATGCACCACTAACGATAAGTCCTCCGATTCATTAGCGTCGCTAACATATCGGAGGACTTATCGTTAGTAGTGTGTGTGACGAGGGTGGATAGCTCCACCGTCTGTTGCCCTAACTCCGCAGCCATTGCTTTCTTCTTTGGTTAGGGTTCTTCTCGATTTGTTGTGTTGTGTTAGAGTAGCAACATCGAAACTAGGGTTTTAAGCGAAACGAAATAGGGTTCTTCCCGATCTATTGTGTTATATCTCATTGTATTTAATTTGTATGTCATTAATGTCCTTTGCTTTAGATTCAACTTTTGTTCATAATGAGTGAACCTTAGATTCTCGTTTGAGATTGAATACAATGATTCTCGCAGAAAGTTTGCATTAATCATTGTATTGAATCTTGAATTGTCCATTTGGACAGTTTGGGGAGACTCACATTTTTATGGTAGATTCATGCGTTAAGGTTAACATTATTTTGTTTAATTTGATGAAATTACGGTACAATACATTTCTAGTAGTTCTTTGAGTGCATACTTGATTATCAGGGAATTAATGTCACCGATTTCATGTCATGTACTTAGAGATCAATGCGAAATGCTGTCGAAATTTCATCAAATTTAACAAAATAAGATTAACCTTGACGTATGAATCTACCATAAAAAAGTGTCTTCCTGAATGGATAGGGCCACACCTTAAATGAAAAAGTGAGATTTCATGCATTGAATGAGTTTCGAAGTATGATGGAGTTATTATTTAGATGGATCGAAGTTGGATGAATGAAAGTCACTTGAGCCCTGCGTATGAGGAAGGCATGGAATAGTTCCTACAATTTGCTTCAGAAAGAAGTCAACCGGATGAAAATGGGAAGTTTTTTTGTCCATGCATAAATTGTTTGAACGGGAGATGGCAAAAAGTCGACGATGTACGGGAGCATCTGTTGTGTGATGGAATTAAGAGGAATTATACAACGTGGATATGGCATGGTGAATCGACAAACATGCAGAGTGGGTTCCAATCTGAACCATTTGATGTAGAAATGGGAGATCACTTGGAGGATATGATTCGAGACCTTGGACAAGAGTCTTTTCAGCAAGCACATGTCCCTATGTATGATACATTGCAAACTGATTCAAAGAAACCTTTGTATCCCGGGTGCAAGAATTTGTTGATGCTATTGTCGGTGGTGTTAAGTCTGGTTAATGTCATGGCCAGATATGGGTGGAGTGACAAAAGTTTTAGTTCGCTGCTTCAAGTAGTGCACGACATGCTTCCAGAGGAAAACATGTTGCCTAAAGTTACTATCAAGCGAAGAAGATACTATGTCCGATAGGTATGGAGTATTAGAAGATTCATGCATGCCTGAATGATTGCATATTGTACATACATGAATTTCAAGAAATGCAAAAATGCCCTAGGTGTGGGGTATCACAGTACAAAGTGAAGGATGATGAGGAGTGTAGTAGTGATGAAAACTCAAAGGACCCGCCAGCGAAGGTGTTGTGGTATCTTCCCATCATTTCAAGGTTTAAGCATTTGTTTGCTAATGGAGATGATATCGGGCCCAAGACAGCCTGGAAATGACATCGATGTTTATCTCAGTCCCTTAATTGAAGATTTGTCAAAGTTGTGGGATGAGGGAGTTTTAGTGTTTGATGGGTTTCGAAATGGGACTTTTCATTTGCGTGCAATGCTTTTTTGTACCATTAATGACTTTCCCGCATATGGGAATTTGACCGGGTATAGTGTTAAGGGCCATCATGCATGCCCCATTTGTGAAGAAGACACAAGCTACATACAACTAAAACATGGTAGAAAAATAGTCTACACTAGGCATCAACGTTTTCTAAAACCTCATCACCCTTACCGCTGATTGAAAAAAACATTTAATGGAAGTCAAGAGCATGAACATGCACTGATACCGTTGACTAGTGACCAAGTCTTCCTGCGCGTTTAACACCTGAATACTATATTTGGAAAGACCCAAAAGATGAAAAAAAGTAAGACTTGCATATGGAAGAATAGGTCAATTTTATTTGATCTTCCGTACTGGTCTGATCTAGATGTTAGACATTTTATTGATGTTATGCATGTGGAGAAAAATGTATGTGATAGTGTCATTGGGACGTTCCTTAACATTCAAGGCAAGATGAAGGATGGTTTGAATACTCGTCAAGATCTAGCTGAGATGGGTATACGAGAAACATTATATCCAAGGTCTAATGGTAAAAAAATATACTTGCCTCCAGCATGTCATACTTTGTCCAAAAAGGAGAAGATCAGTTTTTGTCAGTGTCTGCGCCGAGTCAAAGTCCCACAAGGATATTATTCAAATATTAAGAGCCTTGTGCAGTTGAAGGATCTTAAGATGGTAGGCTTAAAGTCTCACGATTGTCACGTCTTGATGCAACAATTGTTATCCGTGGCCATACGAGATATTTTGCCTAACAAAGTTAGGCTTGCCATAACTCGGTTGTGCTTTTTCTTCAATGCCATATGTAGCAAAGTCCTTGATCCTGTGAAGTTAGATGAGTTGGAAAACGAGGCTTCTATTATATTGTGTCAGTTGGAGATGTATTTTCCTCCTACTTTCTTTGACATCATGGTTCACTTAATTGTTCATTTGGTCAGAGAAATCAAATGTTATGGTCCTGTTTATTTGCAGTGGATGTACCCGGTTGAGCGATACATGAAGATCTTAAAAGGGTATAACAAGAATCTACATCGTCCGGAAGCATCTATTGTTGAAAGGTACATTGCAGAAGAAGCCATTGAATTTTGTTCAGAGTACATTGAAAAAGCTAAACATGTTGGGCTTCTCGAGTCTCGGCATGATGAAAAAGTGGACAGTAAGGGTTCAAGAGGACTGCATGTTATCATTCCAACTGTAGAAGATTTGCAACAAGCTCACTTGTATGTGTTGAATAACAGTATGAAGTTTTGCCATACATACTTTGCCATGAAGGTTTATTGAAAGAAAGTAATCCAAAAATGTTGAAGAACTGGGTCTTGAAAAAGCATAACAAGACTTTCCTAGATTGGTTTAAAGATACAATCTTTGTTGATGATAATGTTTCTAAAAAGTTAAGAAAGCTAGCAGATGGGCCTAAAAGAACTGTTATAACTTGGCAAGGATACGATATAAACAAGTATTCCTTTTATACAAAAGCACAAGACGAGAAAAGTACAATGCAACACAGTGGGGTCACCCTAAGGGTTGAATCTTAACACTTCGCTAGTGTACATGATGACAATCCTCGTGTAGCTTCCATCCTTTACTTTGGTTTCATTGAAGAAATTTGGGAGCTTAACTATGTCAAATTTACTGTCTATGTTTTCAAATGTAAATGGGTTGACAACAACACCAGTGTACGAATCGATGATATAGAATTTACGTTGGTAGATCTATAGAAACTCGCTTACCAGAATGACCCTTTCATGGCAAAATAAGCTAAACATGCATTTTATGTTCAAGACCCTTGTGATGAGAGGTGGTCAGTGGTTCTACACGAGAAAACAATTGGTGTTAATGTTGAAGATGATGATTCATACATTGATACTTATGTTAGTCCTTTGTCCACACAAATGTCACCTAAAGTCATCGGAGAAGAAGAAGCTGACGACGTTCATGCTAATCGTAATGATCATGATGAAGGAGAATTAATTAACATTGTCTAATGTAATTTTCTTATTATGTATTTGATTTCAATCCATTCATTTACATAACTTATTCAGTTTTGTGATAATGTTAATTAACTAATGTTTTTTTCTTTACAGGCAAATGGCTACACCACCCAGCTCTCATCTTCCTCCTCCTCCTTCTCTTACTGGTGCAACATCACAGTCGCCATCTACCTTGAAGCGGACAAGAAAAGCCACATGGCTAAGATCATTGGTGACTAGACCAGTTGGGGCAGAGAGACCGCTTGTCCATGTCAATCTTGCGACCAAGAAGGCCGACGGTCCCCACAGAAAGAAGTTAAGAACATATTTGGGGATCGTCGCTCATGATTAGGTCGATGTCACATACAAGAATTGGAAACAAGTCCCTGTTGCTCAGAATGATTGGATATGAAAGGATATTCAAGTATTTTAGTTAAATCTTTCATTTTATTCATTGATAATCAAATCGTAATTTAGTAACAATAGAATGTATTTTTTATTTGTCAGGCTGAATTTAATATCCCTAAAGCATCTGACCTGAGGACAAAAAAGAAAATACTTCAGACTGTGGGGGAGCGGTGGAGACAATTCAAGTCTAATTTGACGTCAAATGGTCACTTGCAACTGACAAGGAAAGTGTCGACGACACTGTATGCGAAAAGTACAACATTAGCAAGAAGAAGTGGGCCCAATTTTGTCAGACCCGCAGAGACCCTTCGTGGGAGGTAACTAATTTGTGATTTTCATTGTTTTCAACTTTAAATTCACTTATTATAATACATTGTAATCATGAGTTTCATTAATGTTGAATTTTTGCAGGATGTGTGAAAAAAGGCACAGGCCATCCAGAAGCAAAACACTGCCCCTCACGTGTTGTCTCGTGAGAGTTATGAATATTTAGAAAACAAGTTGATGGATGAGAAGAGAAAGAAAAAGCTGGAGGAAGCTTCTCAATCTGGAAGCACTGACACCATGATTGGTCCTCCATCTCCCATCAAAACGTGAAATGGAAGATGGCCCGCACCAAGAAAACGGGGCAAATGACGTCTGAGGCAGCAAAGGAAATTGTTGACAATATTGTAAGTGACTTTCAATTATTAATTGCAATTATTTATGTTTATTATGTGATTGAGTAAACCAATAAATGTGTTCTTTGCAGGATTCGTTGGAGGACCAGGCCTCACAGGGTTCCTTTGTTGCCCATGGACGTCAGGATGTACTAACTGCTGCCATTGGGCGACCAGCACACCCTGGTTGTGTGCGTGCTGCTGGAGCCGGTGTCACAATCAAGCAATACTTTGGACCGGCTCCAAGGACCTCCCGCACGTCTTCCTCCATGGCTCCTGAAGACCTAGAGCAGCTGACGCAACAAATTAGGGACCAGTTGGAGGAGTCGATCATAGAAAAAGTGACTCAACAACTAATGTTATCCTTCAGCCAGATGCAGTCCCAGTTTCAGTTGCAGATGCAATCACAGAGACTCGCATTGCCTCCTGAGCCTGGGTTGGTCCTTCAGCTGCTCGTGCCAGCACAAAGGAGAGTTGTGTTGATCCCTTAGGGAACGATCTAGACACGGGTGACTCAGACAATTGTAGGTTGTACATCGAAGAAAATTCTCCCCACCTGGTTGCCCTAGGAAGAGTTTATGAGGGATCCACAACCGTTCAAAACATTCCTTTGTTGCATGATCAAGTCAAGGTTGGTGTTGAGGAGGTTAGAGATGCAAATGCTCCCATTCTTGTACCCATTGAAGAGGTTAAGTTAGTGGCACAAACATTTAACACCTTCCTTGCTTGGCTGACACATCTTGTCAAGCGTTTATCAGAACAGGTATTTCAGTGTCATTAAATTATTATTTTTTCAATTAAAGTTTTCACTGTAATTAAATTATGTTAATTAACTATGTTGGATAAACAGGGAGTTGTGGGACCGACAAAACCTGCAGATAGGCTGGATCATGATGTCGATGATCCCTTATATCTGATGACATTGACCATCCCACAACTTTTTCTGAAGCCATTGCAGGTTATGTGGGATGCTACCGTGTTCGGGGTGTTTAATGAAGACTTCCCCTTGTACATAAAGTATGAAGATCTATCTAAAATAGCACACGGTGGTCAATGTCTCAGCATCTCTATTATACAGTTGTGGATTCTGTAAGTCAATTTATATTATTGTTAATTACCTAACTTATTGTTTTAAATTCATACGTAATTTACTTTGTGTTAACAACAATAGGCATATGACTGAGACAAGTATGCGAGCGGGGAATGTCAATGTGTATGGATTTCTCAAACCACAGTCCATCCAGAGATCTAGGCAATCGCAATTTGAATCAAAAAGTTACATTAAGAACTAGATGCAGAATTCAAAATGGGATGTGTACCTAGGAGCCTACCTGAATGGGTAAGTTAAATTGAAAAAATGAATTTAAATAATGCATAATAGTATAATAACCTATATTGGTCTCCATTGCAATGCACATTGGCAAATGGTTGTCATTTTGCCTAAGGAAAATGTTGTCATCTAGTTTTGTTCATTGCAAAATAGGCTAGACAACTACCTCAAAGGAATAATTAACAGGTCAGTGTTGTTTTTCAATACATTTGCATTAGCATTAGTCGGGAACATCAATATTTTAATTGTACAATAAGCATCCATGTTTGTATTCAACAGTGCTTTGAAAGGACTTGACGATACTCCACAAAGTAAATCTAAGGCTGGTGCTAGGTGGATTGTTGTTAAAGTAAGTGATTTAAACAATGCTTCTACTTATATTTTAGTATTGTGTAGACTAATTTGTACTTTACGTTGAATATCTAAATTTCATAATGTTTTTAGTGTAATAGACAAAAAGGAAGCACTGAGTGTGGGTATTACATCATGCACTGGATGTCAACTATAATCTTAGGAAGTTTCAAGAATAATTGGGAAACAATAATTATTTAATTCAAACAAATTCATTTTATTATGATTCGTATTATATTATTAACTTATGTTTTATTATATCATGCAGTATTTCAATGATGCTAGACCAATGGATCCAGAGAGATTGAAGGCACTTCGCATCCAGTGGGCAAAGTATTATTTAAAAGTTAAAAATGAAACTTAGACTGTTTAGGCAATTTTGTAATTGTAATTTACTTAGTTTACATTTTTTTCAATTCATGTCTCCTTAACATAAAATATTCTTTTAATTCATAGTAATTAATAAATTTGTCATCAAATTTTTGGTAAAAACTGTTTCAAAAAAGAATCAAAATTATATGTTGTGTGGTCTGCTTTTAAACTTTGCAGATTTTGGGGTTATTGAAAAAGCATACAACATATTTAAAAAAAAATCCTAAAAAATAAGATCGGTTTTTTTTTAAAAAAACGATGTTAACTTAAACTAACAACATCAGTTGTTTAAAAAACCGATGTTAACTACCATTAACAACATCAATATTTTTAACGTACCCTGTTAACATATACTAACAACATCGGTTTTTTAAAAAACCGATATTAACTGCCAACGTTAACATCGATTTTTTAGAAAACCGATGTTAACTTCCAACGTTGATATGAACATATATAACTTTTTTTTATAATTCTTATTATATAACATTGTTTATTTAGATAATTGATGTTGTAATTTTACGTTAACATCAATTTTCAAAAACCGATGTTAACGATAATACTTTCAACATCGGTACTTTCAACGTCGGTTAATAACCGATGTTAAAAGTCCTAAATAACCAATATTAAAAGCTTATTTTCTAGTAGAGATAGACTAATGAAATGACCCCTATTTTTTTTGTCTCTTATTTTTAAAACATAAAATAACTACATGAAATTAATAAATAAAATTAAAATGAATAAATATATTTATATCATTTAAAACAATAATTTTATTGTATAATATTTTAGTAATTGAACTTCTTTAACTTTTCCATCACAAAATGTCTAGAATCGATTTGCTTTTCACTTGTTAAATTGCAAAACATAAGTGACTCATCATCTTAAGCTATGATAGGATAAGAAAGGAAATGATATGAGAGAAAAATAAGAATGAAATAAGAGCAGGATAAACTTTAATCACGTCTAATGTTTAGTATACGCCAGATAGTAAATTGTATAATGATAGAATATAATGTATAAAATGTGTTCAAATGATTGAATTATTAATTGTTTTATTAAAATTATATATAATTATTTATTTTTACACATGTTTGAAATACAATTGTATATAATATTGAATTTAAGTAAAAACAAGCATAGTTATCATTGTATAAAAAATATAATTTATTAAGTATATAATTGTTTAATTTTATTGTTGAGATATAAAAGTAATGATTGATAATTACAATAAAAAATTTTGATAGTATAATTATAATTTTTTATGAATCATTTACAAATAAGTATATTCAGTGATAATAAATAAATATTTACTTATTACATGAAATTAATGAAATGTACTAATTAGCTATTTCCCACAAATTATTTTAATTTATCAAAACTTTGATTTATTCCCACACTTTTATACTTTAAATGTGCAAACTTGTGTGTGTATATATGTAGAGAGAGAATGAGGGAGAGAGAGGAGATCAACTTATTGTAAGAGTAACTTTAAGAATTACTTTTCATTCTAACAATTGATTTTTTGAAATTTAATGATTAGAATTAATTATTTATTACAACCATTAAATGTCAAAAAATAAATGATAAGAATAAATAATAACTCTAAAAGAATTACCTACTCTTTGAGTAAGTTAGTCACTCCCCATATATTATTTAGCATAAAATTATTTTTTAAAATAATTATTGTCCTAATCAAACTATCTTAATTATAACGGTACCTATAATAATTGCAATTTTTTAATGAATTAAAACTTCACATATACCAGACATTTTTAAATAATAAAATGAAATGACTCTTAATTTTAACGAAGTAACAACTCTTTGTTTAACCGAATTTCTCCAAAATGTCAACATTAATTAATGCTTGAAGGTAGCTTTTGTTGTATCCAATACGCGAATGGCTGTAAAATATTTCTTAATTATATAGTAAGTTTATCACGAATGCTTGATAATTTTTTTTACTCCAATGCTTGAATATTAATTTATATAATTAAAAATAATAATTACATGATAAGTATATTTTTGTTACATGTATTTATTTTTTTTAGAATTAGTCTTACATGTATGTATGTATTATAAAAAAAAATAATGTATTTTTTTACATGTATATATAGTCCCACATCAAATGTATTGTCTCTTTAAATGAATAGTTACAATTAGTTAAAATTTTAAAGCTGAAATTTTCATAATATATTACAATCATTAATCTTTTAGTCAACTACCATAATTAACTATGTATTTTCTAAAACATAATCTCTTATTTTGAAGAAGTTAAATTCTTAAATGTAATTAAACATCTCTTCAAATGGAAGTTTAAAGTTTAAACCATAATTTACTACTTTAAACAAATTGTTGATTATGCATATACATCTAACAAAAATAAGTTTTTAACCGTGAAGAAAAGGAAAGAAATAAATAACAATGCAATGCAAATAGTAACTAGTATTGTAATGATAAAATATATTTATTATTTTACGTAACTATATTCCATTTTAATGATAGAAAGACATATATGCTTCTAGCTTTTGAATAAGACGAAAGGTAGATACAGTTTTTTTTTTATATATATACAACAACAACAACAACAATGCCTTATCCCACTAGATGGGGTCGGCTACATGGATCAACTTCCGCCATAATGTTCTATCAAGTACCATACTTCTATCCAAATCATTAAGTTCGAGATCCTTCTTGATAACCTCTCTTATAGTCTTTTTTTTTTTATATATAATTAACATATATTTACAGTTCCTAGATTCTCTTATGTTTAGATTGCAAAATTCACATATTTTATTAGTATGAATACATGAAAACTAATCAAATTGAGCTCAAATTAAATAAGGTGAAAAATAGTACAATTCACGGCTAGAAAAATCAACTGTATAATGGAGAAAATGGGAGTGATGCTAATTACTCTATTCCTCTTTATAGCTGCAACAGTTGCAGAAGATGCTGATAATATTGGTGAAGCCATTATTCCCGAGAACCCTAAATTCAAAAAGTTTGTGACAGATTGCACATCGCATGTTGCTGAAAGATGTAGTAGTGGAAGCGAAGCATTGCATGGCGAGGGAGGGTTGGCTCTTTGCCTTTTCGATTCTATGGAAAATTGCTTGGTAGAGCATGGAGCGGCCAAAGTTAACCAACGATCATTATTCGTGCTACCAAAAGGATCCACACCCATTGAACCAAAAGATTCATTACCTTCATTTATTCCATCACCACCCATACCTCCCAAGTCCAAATTTGAATGTTGGTGTGAAAGTTTAATATCTTGTGTGTGTACTTGGACGTCCATGGTGCCGAGTACAAGGTTATTAAATAACCAACAATTAGGTCAAGGTTTCTATTATTTCCAATATGAGCCACTCCTACAATTCAGAACCGTCTTGAGAACATGTTCTCTGGAAAGTGCAAGGACTTGTCTCAATGCTCCTAATGTTGCTACATCACCTTTAGCCGCTTGTCTCATTCCATCCATGAATCAATGTGTCTATCCCAGTGGAGCTGAATCCGGTACTGGTATGTATATCTTGGGCGTAAATGTATTTTGCGTTTCTATAATTTAGGATTTTTATTTTTATTTTTATTCTTGTAATTTTTTTTTCTTTAATCATGAATGTGTTTGTTTTATTTTACGTTTTTAAAATATTTTTAGATGATATTTTTAATAGTAAAAAAAGTATTTTAAAAAATAAAAAAATATTATCTAAAGCACTTTAAAAATAAAAAACAAAACAAACACATTTTACAAGAATTAAAATAAAGGAATAAAATTTGCTTGAACAAAAATGATAGAAGCACTAAATTACAAGAACAAAAATGTGTTTGAGCCTATATCTTGTTTTGCCAATTACTTCCTCGTTCTCTTTTTTAATGTCTATTTTAAAAAATATATATAAATTAAGAAATATAATTATCACACTTTTGTTTTTAAATTTTACTATAAGAAACTCACTTCAGATATATATGAGCCTTGTCAAAAAAATTATATCTTGACTTCTCACTACTTTATTATAATTATATACTTCTAATTGATATAAATTCATGGTCGCCATATTTTATACAAATGTCATTCATATCAATACATTTTATATATTCATACTAATGGAATAATGCATCATTTTATGTGAAATTTTTTAGTAACAAAATCATGAAAAAGTATTTGTCTTTTTTCTCCAAATATATTAAATAGCTGGTGTTTAATCAAATTTTATAGTGTCCATATATAAAAAGAGATAAATACATTTTTTTTAAAATGAAAAAATTTAACTCGAGACAATTCATTTTACACAAATCCATATGCTCAAGTGTATTTATGTGGAATCCCGTGTATAATATACTATGTTTTACGAGTATGACTAATGTGGTTATAATGATTTTTTCTAGCATCAGTTATATCTATGTTGATTTTAATTATTAACAGGCTTCACATGGTTATTATTGTTTTATCAGTTATTCAGCCAGATTTTACTAAAGGTTTAAAATTTATCTTGTTGATGCAGGTAGCCTACCTATTAAGGCGTAAAATTATCTTGTGCATAAAGGCAAATATACTGGAAGTACTTGCAATAGTAGAAGAATAACTGAGTTAGATCAGCCTATTGGCTTCCAGGCTAGCTAGCTTGTTTTATGAATAAAGCTACATCACTGAATGTCATGATCCATATTGGCGTTCCTACGTACTAATAAATAAAAAGTAATAAGACATGCTTTACTTCTTTTTTTTACAGAAAAAATATGATTTACTTCTATTTCTCATGTTTAAAAACTCTTTTTTATATTACAATTTAATATTTTGTATCAAATATATCGGGCAATTTTATATGTAGATCTTCCTAAAACGAATTCCATTATTTTTTATTTAACAATTAAAAAAAATAAAATAAAAAATACTACCATCATTTCTCATGCTCAAAAACTTGTTTTTTTTTTGTCAGTTTACCTCTCATTTTTACCAACATAAAAATATATTACCCACTCATTTTTCTTAAAAAAAAATTGGAATTTACCTACACTAAAATACTGAAAGGATTTACAGCACTAAAAATCTTCTAATGATCAAGAGCTTCAAACAAAATGACTCTAAAGTCTAATAAAGTAATATTTAAATCAAAAGATTTTAATATAATAAAACTAATTCAGAAATATTTACAAACGAATTAATTATAGGTCAAGTTAAAGAAGAAACAGAAGGAGGAAAAGAGAATAGGGTAGAGAGAGAGGGGTGGTGGTGGAATGAAAGGTGGTGTAAGCAATGCTAGCCATATCTCAATATTTTTTCTTCTCTAAGTTTCTTTCGGAATAGCAGAAGATGGATCTTTGGAGGGTCTTTCAGAGATGGGGGAGAGTCGCGGTAGTTTTTATTGCAAGTAGAAGAAATTATTGGAGAGATTCAGTTCTGATATCGGGTATAAACTGGGAAAATCAAAGAAGGTAAATAAGGTATTTTATGTATGTTCAACTCAATGCAAAAACAGACACCGGAGTTTGTGTGTGGTAACAAACTTGCTTGGCTAAGATGCTAGGGAGTTCCTATTCTACTTTGGGGTGAAGCATGTTTCAAACATTTGGTTGCTCCATTTGGTACGCTGCTAGCGGTAGATAAAGAAACAACAAATTGTAGTAAGCTGGAATTTGCAAGGGTCCTCATCAAGGTGGGAAGACACATGATGATGAGGGGAAGGAGGGGATGCAAGCAGTTAATCAATGTAGGGTGAAGTATCATATAATGAAAGGGGGCTGGATAGTAGGGTGAAGTGGAAATCTATCTGAAACATAGTGACGAAGGAAGGGGTTCAGTTTTATGCTTAAACATAGTTTGGCTTCTCCGGCTTTAAATTAAGCAATAGCTCTCTTGTGTTTATGGGGTCCGGCCTTCTTGGAAATTTCATATCACTTATGGGACAAGAATGCATTGCTTTTAAGGGATGTTGGAAAGAGAATGGGGTGGCTATTACCATTGGCAATGTCTATATTCCTTTCGGCAATGGACAAAAAAGAAGAGTGTGGGGGGAGCTTAGGAGGAGAAATAAGACAAGTAATACAAAAGTATGGTGTGTGATAAGTGATTTTAACAGTGTTAGAAGATCATGTGATAGATTAGGGTTGGCTTGGGAGGATGTAGGAGGGGAAAGGGACAAATTTAACAACATCTTTGTACAAGAATGAAGCTTGTAGATATTCCTATGGTGATATGAACCTTCATTGCACAAACGTTGACTTAGGATCGTCTAGGATTAAACCTTCATGGAAAATGCGGAAAATTGATTAAGGAAAGGATGGAAAATTGGCAAGATTTAAGGGTTGGGCGGTGGCTAATTTCGTGGGCCTTAATAAGGTGGGTCTTGGCATAAAATGGAAGAATGAGATGATAAAACGTAGGTTAAGTGGTGGCTGGACAGAAATATAGAAATGACAATAACTCAAGCTACAGGGCTCCAAACGAGGTGATTCCAAAACAAGGTGAAAGATCTCGTTTTGAAATTCAATTTAGGCTCAAGAATCACTTAATTTGAGCACTTAAAATGGGAGTTATGGCCACGAGATAATTTTAGACAGAAGTGGATTTTCTGGAATTGTAATTTGAAAGAACAAGGTTGAAGATGAAAGGAAGGAAAGAATCACTCTTTCCGGCGAGGGCAACACACAAAGGTTGTGAAAGTCCTTCGATATAGTTAGGGTATTCTTAAATCACGCAAGAACATAGGAGAATCACTCTCACTAAGATAAAAGAGATAGACTCTAATTTTCTGAATAAAACTCAACTTGTGTTTATTGATAAAACGGTTCAACTTATATAGAAGCTTTACATCATATTTTAGTAATGATCCACTAACCTAGAATTAAAAGAACTTAATGCCACTAACCTAGGGAATTAAAAGAACTTAATAGCTGAGTGTAACTAAAATTGTGGCAACCAAAAGTCACCCCAACAGCCATCAAGCCAGCCACCATTTGGTCTCCCAAAAGGCTGATGCCTAGGTTGCCAATTGGGCCCTTATTACAACTTGAACTAAACCAAACTAAAGCTCTTTTAGTTAATTAACCCAAAACATATTTTTGGTCAACCAACTTTACAAGGATTGGGCCATTATTTAGACAAACTAAACACTCTAAAATTGAGACAAAGTGGTGCCATTTAGTCCTCCTCCATTTGGGCCATGATACAACTCACAACCTTGGACTTTTCTCCTTGAAACTTGGGCTTGTATTCAAATAGTATGGAAAACACTTGTTGAAGAGCTTCCTTGGCTTTCCTTGCTCTAGCCCTTGTCATAGGTCCTCCAAGTCCTTCAAGTGGATCCTTGCCCTTACTCTTGGTCATGTCCTCATCATTGTCTCCCTTTTGAGAAGGATTTGTCTTCAAATCGGATTCTCCATCTGCATAAAAAAGAGATAAGTCAGAGACATTGAAGGTGGAACTAACATTATACTCACCGAGCAGCTCAACTTTGTAAGCATTGTCATTGATTCTTTCAAGCACTTGAAATGGTCCATCTCCCCTTGGTTGAAGCTTTGATTTCCTTTGTTCTGGAAACCTTTCTTTTCTCATGTGCACCCAAACCCAATCTCTGGGTTCGAAGACAACCTTCTTTCTCCCTTTGTTGGCTTGTTTAGCATAACTTTTATTTTTCCTCTCAATTTGATTTTTGACTCTTTCATGAAGCTTCTTCACATAGTCCGCCTTTGCTTGACCTTCTTTATGCTTAAAAACAGAAACATTATGCATAGGCAAAAGATCAAGAGGAGTTAGTGGGTTAAAACCATAAACAACTTCAAAAAGAGAACAATTAGTGGTGCTATGAACAACTCTATTGTAAGCAAACTCAACATGGGTAAACAAGCTTCCCAAGTATTTAAGTTCTTCCTCAAAACTATCCTAAGCAAAGTTCCCAATGTCCTATTAACAACTTCCATTTGCCCATCGGTTTCTGGGTGACAAGTGGTTGAAAATAACAATTTAGTGCCCAACTTGCCCCACAAAGTCCTCCAAAAATGTCTTAGGAACTTAGAGTCCCTATCACTAACAATGCTCCTTGGAAAAGCATGGAGTCTCACAGTCTCCTTGAAAAACAAATCAGCCACATGGGAAGCATCATCAACTTTTTTACATGGAATAAAATGAGCCATTTTAGAAAACCTATCAACAACTACAAAAATGGAATCTCTACCACTGCTTGTTTTTGGCAGCCCCAAAACAAAATCCATGGATAAATCAATCCAAGGATACTCTGGAATTGGCAATGGAGTATACAATCCATGAGGCTTTACCTTAGACTTTGCCTTTTTACATACAATGCAATGTTCACAAAATTTATGCACATCCTTTTTCATATGAGACCAATAAAAATGTTCTTTTAATGTTTCTAGAGTCTTTTGGACCCCAAAATGCCCCATTAAACCTCTTTCATGTGTTTCACAAACAAGAAAATTTCTTGTAGAACATTTAGGCACACACAATTTATTTTCTTTGAAAAGAAAGCCTTCATGTCTAAAGAAACCATTTTCTGAAATTTTTTCATAATTTTTAAAAATTTCTCCAAAAGTTTCATCATTTTCATACATGTTTTTCAAACATTAAAGACCAATCAATTTTGTTTCAAGCATAGAAAGTAATGCATGACGTTGAGAAAGAGCATCGACTACAATATTACCTTTTCCCTTTTTATGTTTGATAACATAAGGAAATTGCTCTAGGAATTCCACCCACTTCGCATGCCTTTTGTTAAGCTTGCCTTGCCCCTTGATATATTTGAGGGACTCATGGTCACTATGAATGACAAATTTCTTGGGATAAAGGTAGTGTTGCCATGTTTTCAAAGCCCGTACTAAGGCATACAACTCCTTATCATAAGTTGAATAGTTAAGGGTAGGACCACTTAACTTTTCACTAAAATAAGCAATTGGATGACCTTCTTGCAACAACACAGCCCCAATCCCAACATTTGAAGCATCACACTCAATTTCAAAAGATTTTTGAAAGTTTGGCTACACAAGTATGGGGACATTAGTTAGCTTTTGCTTAAGAATATTGAAAGCTTCTTCTTGTTTCTCTCCCCATTCGAAACCAACATTTTTCTTGAGCACTTCATTGAGAGGTGCTGCCAATGTTCTAAAATCCTTCACAAATCGTCTATAAAAACTTGCTAAGCCATGAAAACTCCTCACCTCGGTCACGGACTTAGGTGTAGGCCATTCTTGAATAGCCCTAACCTTCTCCTCATCAACTTTCACTTCTTTTGAACTTACAACAAATCCAAGAAACACAACATGGTTAGTACAAAAGATGCATTTTTCAAGATTGGCATACAATTGTTCTTCTCTAAGCACACATAAGACAAATTTTAAATGATCAATATGCAAATCAAGTGAAGTGCTATAGATAAGAATATCATCAAAGTACACCACAATGAACTTTCCTATGAACTCTCTCAAGATATGGTTCATTAATCTCATGAAAGTGCTAGGAGCGTTAGTTAGGCCAAAAGGCATAACCAACCATTAATACAAACCATATTTTGTTTTAAAAGTAGTTTTCCATTCATCCCCTTCTCTAATCCTAATTTGATTGCATCCACTTTTTAAATCGATTTTAGAGAAGTAACATGCACCATGCAATTCATCAAGCAAATCATCAAGCCTAGGTATAGGATGCCTATATTTAATGGTGATGTTATTAAGGGCTCTACAATCGAAACACATGCGCCATGTCCCATCCTTTTTAGGGACCAAAATCACCGGGACAGCACAAGGACTCAAATTATCTCTTACCCAACCTTTGCTAATGAGTTCATCCACTTGTCTTTAAATCTCTTTGGTTTCTTGTGGATTACTTCTATAGGCTGGCCTATTGGGCAAAGAAGCTTCCGGAATGAGATCAATTTGATGCTCAATTCCCCTCAAAGGTGGTAGTCCACTTGGCACATTGATGGAAACATGTCTTGAAAATCCTGCAAAAGAGTTTTAACACTAGAAGGCACTTCAAAATCATCAAAAGTGTTAGTGGTCAAAATCTGATTTTTGCAAAACAAGATGTATAGTGACTGTTTAGCACGAAACAACCTCTTGACCTCACTTTTTGTGGCTAAATAGCTCTCCCTCTCTTCAAGTGTTTCACTCTTCTTTTGTTCACTCTTTTTCCTCTCAAGTGTTTCCCTCTTTTTCTCATTCTCAAGTGTTTTGCTCACTTTTTCTTTTTCTCTTTTCTCTTGAAGAAGTTTTTCTCTTATTTTCTTTTGATCCTCACACACTTCTTGTGGACTCAATGGTTTGAGCACAATCTTTTTGTCTTGGTGCATGAAAGAGATCTTGTTGGTGTAACCATCATGATTGGCTCTTTTATCAAATTGTCATGGTCTCCCCAAAAGTAAGTGACTAGCCTCCATAGGAACAACATCACAAAGTACCTTATCATTGTATTTCCCAATGGAAATGTCCACTTCAACTTGCTGCCTTACTTGTACCTCCCCATCCTTACTAAGCCATTGAAGTTTGTATGGCCTAGGATGTGGTTTAGTAGCTAAATTTAGCTTTGACACTAATCTAGCACTAGCCACATTGGTGCAACTACCTCCATCAATGATCACCATGCACACCTTGCCATTGATTAAACATCTAGTGTAAAAGATGTTTTCTCTTTGGCTCTCCTCCTCTTGCTTCAATTGACCACCAAGTAACCGTCTAATCATCAACAAATCTCCCTCCGGAGTCTCCTCTTCCTCTATGTACTCACTCTCCTCTTCCTCTTCAACATCTGATTCACTTATATATTCTCCATCTCTAAGAATCATGGACTTTTAGTTAGGGCACTCATAAGCATAGTGTCCTAGGCCTTGGCACTTGAAACACTTCACATCTTTACTCCTTTTAGAGGGTTCCTCTTGGGACTTTGAGCGAGTTTTTGATGGGGTAGGTGTGGAACTACTAGAAGTAGCAGCCCCATCTTTCTTACCTTTGTCTTTCCAACTAAAAGAACCAAAGTTGGTAAAACTCCTCTTAGCCACTCCTTTCCTTTTTAATTGTTGCTCTACTTGGATTGCTTTGTGAAGCAAATCATCCATTTCAAAAAACTCCTGCAGCTCAACAATATCACGGATATCATTAGTCAAACCATTAAGAAATCGAGCCATAGTTACCTCCTCATCTTCTTCAATCTTTGCTTGAATCATGAGCACATCCATTTCCTTGAAATACTCTTCAACCCCCTTGTTGCCTTGGGTTAGTTTTTGGAGCTTGAATTTCAAATCCCTTGAGTAACTAGCCGGCACATATCGCTTCCTCATGATCCTTTTCATCTCCGCCTATGTATCAACCATTGGCTCTTTATTTCTTGCTCTCTCATTTTGTAGCTTGTTCCACCACACAAGAGCATAGTCGAAAAACTCCGTGACGGCAAGCTTCACCTTTTGGTCCTCCACATAGTTGTTGCATGAGAAAACATGCTCTATTTTCATCTCCCACTCCAAGTAGGCCTCTGGATCATTCTTTCCCTTAAAGGGAGGAATGTTGAGTTTAATACCATCAATTCAGTTTTGTCTAGGAACACCATCATTCCCTCTTCTCCTCCTTTCTTCTTCATTATGATCTCTATTCTCCATTTGATCCAACCTCTCATGGAGTGCATCATCTCATTGTTTCATTAACCTCTCCAAATGTTGCATCAAAGCTTGCATTTGGAATTGCGAAAGCCCCACTCCATCATTAGGATTTATTCCATCCATCTCAAACAAACAAATCAAACGTAACAAGACAATTATAGTTGTTGTTTGAATACCTCACCCACTCAAGTGTATCACACAATTATGGCTTTTCTCTAATGAAACACTCTTGCCTTTTACCACTCTAATTCCCCTTGAGTTCTTAGGCAATTCAAGAGATTATGGCCACAACAAAGAACAATTCACCAATATGTCTAAGGTAAGGCTAGAGATACAAGGAAAAGGTTAAACAAGAAAAAGGCTAACCAAGAAAAAGGCTAACAATGTTTTTAGGCACAAATGAAGGAAATAAAATTCAGAATTTAGGAATTCAAGTAACAATCCTTCATGCAACCAATATATTACCTTAAAGAGATTTTTTTTTAAGTTCTTCAAGCATGAACCATTCAACCCTTTTTTTTTGTTTATATGAATTTATGTTTTTTTTTATATAACAAAGAGATCAAAAGGCTTAACTTTTGCAATGGTTCAGCCTAAAAGAAAAAAAGAACATGAACAAGAAGGTAATATAAATGGCAAAGAAAAAATAAAGAAGGATGTTACCCAATATTTCCAGCAAAGGAAGTGATGATCCTAGAACTGGAGCTCTGATGACCAAATGATATGAACCTTCATTGCACAAAGGCTGACTTAGGATCATCTAGGATTAATCCTTGATGGAAAATGCAGAAATTGATTAAGGAAAGGATGGAAAATTGGTAAGATTTAAGGGTTGGGCGGTGGCTAATTTCGTGGGCCTTAATAAGGTGGTTCTTGGCATAAAATGGAAGAATGAGATGATAAAACGTAGGTTAAGTGGTGGCTGGACAGAAATATAGAAATGACAATAACTCAAGCTACATGGCTCCAAATGAGGTGATTCCAAAACAAGGTGAAAGATCTCATTTTGAAATTCAATTTAGGCTCAAGAATCACTTAATTTGAGCGTGTAAAATGGGAGTTATGGCCACGAGATAATTCTGGGCAGAAGTGGATTTTCTAGAATTATGGTTTGAAAGAACAAGGTTGAAGATGAAAGGAAGGAAAGAATCACTCTTTCTGGTGAGGGCAACACAAAAAGGTTGTGAAAGTACTTTGATATAGCCAGGGTGTTCTTGAATCACTCAAAAACTTAGGAGAATCACTCTCACTAAGATAAAAGAGATAAACTCTAATTTTCTAAATAAAACTCAACTTGTGTTTATTGATAAAATGGTTCAGCTTATATAGAAGCTTTACATCAGATTTTAGTAATGATCCACTAACCTAGAATTAAAAAAAACTTAATGCCACTAACCTAGGGAATTAAAAGAACTTAATGGCTGAGTGTAACTGAAATTGTGGCAACCAAAAGTCACCCCCAATAGCCATCAAGCCAACCACCATTTGGTCTCCCAAAAGGCTGATGCCTAGGTTGCCAATTGGGCCCTTATTACAACTTTAACTAAACCAAACTAAAGCCCTTTTAGTTGATTAACCCAAAACATATTTTTGGTCAGCCAACTTTACAAGGATTGGGCCATTATTTAGACAAACTAAACACTCTAAAATTGAGACAAAGTGGTGCCATTTAGTCCTCCTCCATTTGGGCCATGATACAACTCACAACCTTGGACTTTTCTCCTTGAAACTTTGGCTTGTATTCAAATAGTATGGACAACACTTGCTGAAGAGCTTCCTTGGCTTTCCTTGCTCTAGCCCTTGTCATAGGTCCTCCAAGTCCTTCAAGTGGATCCTTGCCCTTGCTCTTGGTCATGTCCTCATCATATGGCTGGAATGCTCACAACATGTTCTTGATAGAAGTATATTCGACCATTGCCTGATTTTGTTGAAGCGTGATCTTGTGGATTTGGGGTCCTAGGTGGTTCAAAACTCTTGGTTGATGGTTTGATGATATAAGGTTTGGGGAGTTTGTTACATCATCTTAGGGGGAGTAACATGTGAAAGGGTGGGGAGTTTTCATCATTAAAGAGAAACTCAAGTTGTTGAAGGCAAAATTGAAGGAGTAGAATAGATGTGAATTTGGCAATATTCAAAGAAGTTAGACAAAATGTTTTATATATAGGTCATGCCTTCACAGATTGGTGTTGCTACTACCCTCATAAGTGCAAAGTAGTGAAGGGAACAAAATATTGGTTGCCGAGGGCAGCTGGAAGAATCGCAAGTTTGTATAGGAACTTCATTTTTTTGCACCATGCATGGGAACCTGGTAATTTTGAGTACCCTAACTCCTACACAGCTTTGTAGTTCATATTTCATTTTCTAGTTTATGTATTACAAAATTAATTGATTATTTTTTATATTTTTCAATTGAGAGCAATCAAGAAAATTTTGAGTGTGTGTTACGTAGGGCAGATGTTTGTTTTTGGATTA
>NC_038255.2:27407031-27479945 GCF_000004515.6 Glycine max
GATGTTGTTCTGGACAGGTTAAGATTCCCCGTTTCTTTTTTACTAAATAGGGAGATGAACTTGACAACAGGGTTACTATTGAGGATGGTGTTGGAAATATATTTACTGTTGATATTGGTATGGAAATGACATCTGGGAAATCTGTTGCTTTTTTATCAATGGAATTACTGAGTTGCAAGACATGTACTATGACCCTAAAATTAGCATGTTGGAATTTTATATTTCAATAATTAATGTGGACTAATATTATAAGATAATTATATTAGTTATTTATCATTAGTGGGTTTTATTTTATGTGATCAAATTAAGTGAGCCCGTTAGACAACCAAATCAAATGATATGGACTTAGATGAACAGATGCCAGTGTTGGCCCATTAGGGGATAATGGGAACCCTATTAACTTAACACACTGTAAGAAGGCTATGGTCCCTAATATACCGAGTCATCACATATAGTTTCTTTTATCCTCATCTCAAGAGTTACAAAGGTCTTATTAAGAAATAAAGAGGTTTCGATTAAGGAAGAACCATGAAGTCACCAGTTACTTATGAATTCAAATTTCGTTGCTTTTGTTTGATCAATCATTATCGATCCAGGTATTCCTAAAACTCTTCTTGATAATTTAACATAATGTGTTCCTGGTAATTATCGGTATTTTATAAGGATCCCGTAAAATTCCAACAAGTGATATCAGAGCCACCATTACTATTAGATTATTGGGATTTAAAGTTATTTGATTCTAATTATACCTGATTGCTTTGGTTATATGAATCCAATTCTTTTTTTGGAACTACACATATTAATTTTTGGTAAATTCAAATATTGTCATATTGGATATTTGATTTAAATTCTAGTGTATTTTGTTTTTTTGGCATCGTTATTTGGTTTTGTGAACAACTTCTCTTCATGGCTATTGTTCATAGTATACATAAGGAAGTTTTTTGCGCATGCAGTTTTTGTTTATTTATTTATTTATTGGTTAAAAAAGGGGAAAATTATATAAGGGAGTACACAATGAAAATGTCTAACTCTGCTCATGCATTTAGTTTTGATCTCACTTCGTGCACACTTTGAGAAATTCAAAGTGAGTTATAACACTCAGAAGGACAAATGGTCCATTAATGAGCTTATATCTCATTGTGTGCAAGAGAGGTGGCAGAAAGACATATCCAAAAGTGTTCATTTAAGTTTGACCTCTTAGAATAAGAATAAAAAAAACTAAGGGTGCTCTCACCAAAAGAAACAAAAGAAAGATGAACAATTTACTTGCTACACTACTAAAAAAAATAAGTTTTAACATCATCCTATTAACATCAGTTATTTGAAAACCGATATCGTTAAGCACTTACAACATTGATTTTCAAATAACCGATTTAGTGTGGTTTTAACATTGGTCATTTTAAAACTGATGTTGTAAGTGCTTAACGACATCGGTTTTTAGATAACCGATGTTAACAGCTCGATTTAGTGCGATTTTAACATCGGTTATTTTAAAATTGATGTCGTCTAAGCACTTACAACATCGGTTTAAAAATAACCGATGTTAATATAAACTCTTTTTTTAAATTATTTATATATTTTTTTACAAATCATATATTGAGTTATTAATTATATTTTAATAAAAAAATATAATAATTAATAAAAAATAACAAATTCAAAAGGTAAGCATATAAAAATTAAACTAAATTTTTTAAATAAATTCTTTAATTTTAATTCTATTATTTCATGATTATCATTTAAATATAACACACATTTATATTAATTATTCCATATTAGTTCATTTGAAAAAAAATTGTTTTTAATAGTGGAGTTTAACTTTTATAGAATGTTGGTAAAAATAATTATATCGTCAAACAATTAAAATTTATTATTAATATATTTTATTTAATTATTAGAAAAATAAAAAATTTATCATACAAAAACATTTATACAGACAGTGTATATATTATTTATTATCAAAATGTCTAATAAATATTTAAAAAATATATTTTATGAGATATTTGTCACCATTCAATAAATATATATTAAATCATCATTATATTTTTAAATCTCTACAAACTTATACATACGGTTCCCGTTACTTATGGATATAATTAACTTTAGATTAAATATATATAATTTATTATTTTAAAAATTTTATTTTTTATTGATGTAAATATGTTTTGATTTTAATTTTAATATGCATAAATAATTATTAAGATTATTTGTTAATTTTTTTATTTTATAGAAAAATATAAAATTTGTAACTTAGTTATAATATTTTATTTATTTAACTAATTTATAGAGAGAGTGAATATCAAGCTAAGTGGGTGAAAGAGTATTTCTTTTATTTTTCAATTGTCATCCAACAATTGAAATAATAAAATTGTGGAATAATTAGATATATAAATAAATAGCTTAAAAGTAAAAGCATTCAATTTTTTTCGATTAATGAAATAAAAAGTGGATCTAGAGTATGCAGGTTCTTAAAATTTTATCAATTTTTTAGTTACGTCTTTCAATTTTTTTAATTGAATTTCTTGTATTTTTTTATTTGAATATATAAAGTTGTATATATTTTTTAATTAGGTGTATGCATTACGGACATAATTAAAAAACAAAAACAAATTCAAATTCTTGAACTTAATTTGAAATATATTATGTTCAAGAAAATATTAAAAAATTGTAGAATGATTTAGGATCCTGAAAGTTAACTTAACCTATGATAAAATAAAATAACAATTTGAATATTTTGTGCGAGTGAGTTTGTTGATATGTATCAATCAGTCAATTGTGCTATGGATTTTTTAAATAAGAAATTGTGCAAAATAAAATAGTTTGATGAGGAGAAAACACACAGGCCAGGAAGGCAGCGAGAGGCAAGTGTAAGTTATGGGCATAGCCCAATCCTTATGTTTTGTGATATATGAAGTTGAATATAAGCACCACGCAAATTAGGGTTTTGTGTTTCTACGGCACTTGGGAGGAGGCACTATCACAGAAGTCTTGGGAGGAGGCACTAGCATTGGCAACAACAGCAAGTCCATCGAGATCAGAAATTTCCTTGACGAGAAGAAGGTGCTCAACACTGTTGTTTTTGGTTTTCAATTTTTTTTATTTAGTTTCTATGTCATGTGCTATTAGGAATAAATTGTGGTGTTAGGTTAAGTGATTTATTTGGTTATTACTTTTATGATTAGGTGAGGAAAGTCAAAATGCTTGATGGCGTTTCAGTTGTTAGATTTGAAAAGGTGAAAGATGAATTAATTTTGGATGGAAATGACATTGAACTTGTTTCTAGTTCATGCGCTCTTATTAACCAGGTGCCCTCTTTCTCTATGCACATGTTCCCTTTTAATCTTTTCTCAATTTTGCTATTGTTTAGGCTTTAACTAATTGTTTGTTTGTTTGTTTGCTACAGAAATGTCATGTTAAGAACAAGGATATCCGGAAGTTTCTTGATGGTATTTATGTCAGTGAGGATGAAAGCATTTGTGTTGGTTTTTGGTTTGGAGACCCTTTTTTTTAACTTGTTGAGATAGGATTCTACAATTCATGTTGTCAAACTTTTCCTTTTGGGATTTCTTTTAAATTTTTTATTTCTGTATATGCTTTGGTGTTGAATATTCTCTGGAATTAGTAATCTTTCAAGCATTTCTATCTCTTCTTGACTTATTTGACAATTGGTATTTTGCTTATGTGATGCCTTGTGATGAGTACTTTTTAACTCAGTTTATGATTGATTGAATTAATAAGTGATCAAAATAGTGCAGGCAATGATTAATCCTAGGACTCGATTCAATGTGGTTAGTATGCAGTCACAATTGAAAATTCAATTGTGTATTGCGAGCTTAAGATGATAAACTCGGTCTTTCATATACATTTTTTTTAATTTCCGCGCTAGGTGATGTATATGAGTTAACATCGGTTTTTTAAAAAACCGATGTTGTTAGTGACAGTTAACATCGGTTTTTTAAAAAACTGAGTTGTTAGTGACAGTTAATATCGGTTTTTTTAAAAAAACCGATGTTGATATGTCGATTTATAACTTTCTTTTTTCACAATTCTTATCATATAACATCGGCTATTTAAATAACCGATGTTGTATTTATTAGTTAATATTGGTTTTGAAAAATCGATGTTAACAATATTACTTTCAACATCGGTTAATAACCGATGTTGAAAGTCTTAAATAATCGATGTAAAAACCTTATTTTCTAGTAGTGCTACTTCTACAAGAAGTCTGGACACATGAAGAAAGAGTGTCCAAGGTACGCTGCATGGCGTGTAAAGAAAGGTAAATCTCTTGCTCTTATTTGTTTTGAAGTTAATTTAGCAGTAACAAATCCTTCCCATTTATTTTCATATCTAGTGATTTTTTTTAATTAAATTGATTGACATGATATATTGTCAAAGTAATCCCTATTGTGAAAATTGATTTTATTAAAATTACATAGATTTTTGTATTAAATTATTTATGCGAATTGTGTTTGGCCCAAAGGAAGATGCAATTTGGCCAAATAATATTTTGTACCTATGATGATAAATGTGTGACAATTATAAGGTGTTTTCATGTGAATAATGGTTTGTCCAAAGAAAGATTATTATTTGATAGAATTTATTGTCAATATTTGATCATTGTGTTGAGGGTACTAGTTACAAATTAATTTCTCTAGGAATTAATATTGTGCTAGATATCTTGTGATGGGTCTGTTCTGCAAAATATTTGCATGTTCTGTTATATATATTTTTATTTAAGTAAATTATATGTGAAAGTTGTTTAATTTCAAGACCTCCCATTTATTATATTAAATTGTCTTGTATTTTTGGTTAAATTAATTGAAACAAAATGTTGCCAAAGTAACATCTGTTGCGTAAGTTGATTTGATTGAATTTACATGGATGTTGCATGAAATTATTCATGCGAATTATGCTTGGCCCAAAGGAAGATAGAATTTAGCAGAATAACTACATGTTTGTAATGGTAAACATGTGGTGATTATAAATAGTGTGATTTTCTATGTGAATAATGAAATGTTCAAATACAATCATTATTTGACCAGAGGAATCATCATATAAGTTTTTCATGTGAACAATGGAGTGTCCAAAGACAACTTTTGTTTGACAGGACTTATCACCAATGTTTGATCAATGCGTTGAGAGTACCACTGGCAATTAGTCTTTTTCAATCCAAAAATTGAGGATTAATGGTGCGCTAGGTATCTTGTTTAGGTCTTGAAATTTACCATAAAGATTATTTGTGCATTGTATGTTTATTGTTCTCTTCTTTAATTGTTGTTGTTACTACTATGGTTTAAATTACTCATTATTTGAATCCCAAATCTACATGTATGAAATTTAGAGTTTGAAAAGGGAGTCAACTGAGAGTTGAGGATATTGCATAATTTTTTTACTTTTAGAAAAGAAACGAGAAAACATGATAAGGAATTTCCTTATTCTTTTGTAGGATGAGGCATATAAAAAAATGCAGTCCCAATTACACTATTTAGTGTGTGAAGAATGGTAAAGTTCTCATTTTTTGTTTGTTTTAAAGTTAATTTAGTTTTGTACAGAAGGACGTTAGTGGGTAGCTTTTGGTTCTACTATTCATAAAAGCATGTCTATACGATGCTACCTATGGAGTCATCCGCCATGTGATAATGAAAGATTCTTCTATGTGGACGATGACATAAAGTTGCAGTTGAAGCTATGAGAACTTTTATGTTGCTTTAAAAGACTAAATTTCATTTGAATTTGGTTCAGACATATATTGAGCTATTTATTAAAACAAATTTTATTTCTAATTTGGACAAATTTAGTTATTCTTATTCAATTAGAAATGATAAAGTTAGTCTCTCGTGTTATTCAATTGTGAAATTGTTCTACAACATATAATGTTAGGTGAACCTACCATGAACAAAGTTGCAGAATGATGAAACTGGACTTGTACAAATATGGTTAGAAGCTTGACTCTTCTCTACTAAAGTCGCTTTGGGGAAAGACATTAAAGAATGCAATTTATATCTTTTTAGGATACCAATTAAATTAGTCACTAAGAACCCCTATAGGTGTGAGCCAAGGAAATCCCAACATTAGGCATATGCACATTTGGGGATGTCCAGCCGAAGTAATGCGTTATAGGCTGCATGGAGGTAAGTTAGACTTAAAGATAACTAGTTACATTTTTTTTTGTTACATTTAAAGCTCTAGCATATATAAGTTTTAAAATCCCACTTTAAGATCATGTTTGAGACGTGCAACACTCCTTGTGGAAATTGAGTTTGAAGGGGAAGGAAACATAATAAGTGTTGTCTTTAAAGAATAACCTGTTAGTGACAATAGATAACTCTTTGTACTTACCATTGTTCAAGAAACGGATATGGTAATTAAATAATGATGTTACTCCTAACATTATTAAAAGACAAGACAACACCGAGATTCTCTCTCAAGCACCATCTAAAGTTCAAACTTAATAGCCTCAAGAAGTGTCATTAAGAAGATCCACTAGAGAAAGGGAAAATGTAATTTGATATGATTATGTGATATTTCTTGAAGAACATAAATATGACATTAGGTTGACTAGACCTTAGTCAAGTCATGTTGTGCTCTAACTCTTAAGTAGATTGATGCCATAAATGATGTAATAAAACTGATGGTTGAACATGACATTTGGGATATCGTCAAATTGCTTGAAAGTGTGAAACCCATAAGTTGTAGATAAATATCTATAGCTGAAAGGGATTCAATGGGTAGTATGAGATATATAAATTTTTTCTTGTCACCAAAAGTTTTTCAAGAAGGAAGACATTGATCACAAAGAGACGTTCTCTCTGATTTCTTAGAAAGACTTTCTTAGGACTATAATGACACTGTAAATCATTTTGATAATTGTTTTACATAGATGGATGTAAAGATCATGTTTCTAAATAGAAACATTGATGAAACACTTTATACGGTGCAACCAGAAAACCTTATTTAAGATGATCTAAAGTTTATGGTATGCAAACTAAAGAAAACCGTTTATGTTTTTAAACAAGTCTCTCATCTATGGTATTAAAAAATTCATCAAGATTATCTCTTATGGTGTTGAGGTAAATTTGGTTGATGATTGTGTGTGCTAAAAGTTCAGTAGGAATAAATTTATTATTTTGGTATTATATGTTGATGACATCCTACTATCATCAAACGGTTTATTGTTGCAAAACAGTTATATTACAGTTTATCATGTATTCTTAACTTTATTTTTTATTGTCATAAAATAATTTTTTGTGGGAGTCGTAAGGTGATATATGAGTAATCTTGTATGCAACACTAGAATATAGTAAAGCACATTATGTGTTAAGTGAAGAGAACAAGAAACTACATGTTTTCATATCAAAAGTTTAGAAGTTTAGAGATCATTGGGTATTCTGACTTTGAATTTTTCGGAATGCCTTAATAGCAATCACTCCACATAAGGATCCACATTTAACCATGTTGGTGGAGTTAATATTTTGCTATGAGACATCATACTAGAATATTTGATTGCTAAATTATTGTAACTGACTTGCCTGTTGTCGCCAACATTAAGTAGTCATCGGGTGTTTATTGGGACAATATCTTAGCGGTCTTATTAAGGATTCAACTAAGTAAAAGTTTGTTGACATAAAGTATTTGGTTTTTAAATAAAGAATCCAAAAAATACATATTTGTATAGAACATATAGGGACTCATTCCATGATAGCTGATCCACTTACTAAAGGTATGACACTTAAAGTTTTTCATGAGCACACTGTTCACATGGGTGTAATTCCTGATAGTACCTTAGTTTAATGAAAGTCTTACTTATGTTCTATATCTTATGGTTTACAAACATTTTGTTGTTTGGATTTTTTGCAGAAATAAAGTTGAAGTTTATCATTTCATTATCATCTTGTTTTGTTTGCAATATTTATGTTGTGTTTGGATAAATCTCTATAAATAATAAAGTTTGGACCAGTTGGAAATAGGCATGACTAAGATCACATTGCATGTAATTTTCATGCTGCTTATCCATATTGACCTATGTCATTGAGTGTACTGATGTGGTGATCATTGGGGTCTAGTAACATTTGTTGTAGTGACGAAAGCCGCAATGATTCCATTATTGATATATGAGATGGACCAGGTTGTTAAGGTGGAAGTCTAAAGATAAATAGCATATAGATGCGCGCTTAAGAATTTTTGATATAATTTTTACAATATGTAGTCCAAGTGGGAGATTGTTGGAATTTTCTATTCCAATAATTAATGTGGGCTAATATTATAAGAAAATTATATTGTTATTTATCATTATTGGGTTTTATTTTATGGTTAAAGTTGTCTCTAGAATATGTACATTGAATTTAATGATGAAATATGTGCAATTTCAGGTGAAAATGAGGCTAAGTCATGAAGTGCTAAAAGTGACAGTTGAGCTTAGCTCATCAGTGAGCTAAGCGTGCATCCACCGCTAAGCGTAGCTTCAACGCGCTTAGCGCGACAGAAGAATCTGGTAGGGCATCAATATCAAGGCCACGCGCTAAGTGTGCTAGGCGCAGCAGTTGTCTTCAGCCAGGCTTAGCGCACGACTGGCGCTAAGCTCAAATCCACTTACTTGCACTGAGCGCGAGGGTGGCGCTAAGCGCAACATCGTGAATTCAGAGCCTATTTAAAGCCTGTCTGGTGCAGAATTAGGGTACAACTTGAACAAGGGCCCAGGGCACAGAATTCCACAGCACACCATAGTGCCTATTTCGGGAAAAGAGCTCTGGAGGCAGTAAGAGGAGCAGCTTTTGTAGAGATGCCTAGGTTTTGTAAGCTTACTATTGTTAAGGTTTCATCTGTAATGACTGGCTAAACACCCTTGTTGGGGATTTCTAATGAACAACTGATGTAATTATTTTCATATCTAATTGATTTTGTTTCTTGAGTTCAATGCTTCTTCAGTGCTTAAATTTTGTATGCTCTTGGTCTAATCAACCATTTGTGTGCCTAGTTTAGGTGATTTTAACATTGGGAAATGTATTGTTGCCTTAGAACTTGAATGAAGCAGAATTGAAACTTAGTCTTACAAGAGGAATCTGCGGATTAAGTTTTGGTTTTAAGTATGTTGTTACAATAATGTTGTTTGGTCTAAGTCTAGTCCAACAAGAGGGATCTGAGGAAAAAGCTTAGGCTAAATTAGACTAAACTTTCGTAAGCTATTTAAGCTAAGTCTAGTCCAACAAGAGGGATCTGAGGATGAAGCTTAGTTTAAGTTAGTCTAAACCTAGGAGGGCTATCTAAATTGAGCCTAGTACAACAAGAGGGATCTGAGGACAAAGCTTGGATTGATTTAGTCCAACTAGGGATCTAGGTTTAGTAATTTAGGCTATAGCATAGAACACAAAAGCATGATCGATTAGAGAAACATCCTTATATGCATCAGCTGGTCTGTTAGAAAGACCTAACACTTCTACCTACTGCTGTCAATTTTACTTACTTGCATTTTTACTGTTTTTATCCTAGACCTAGTTTAATTATGTTTTAAACCATCAATTATCAATGTTTCTTTCAACAATGCCTTATTTCTGAATTTCATCCAGTCTTGGTCTAGTTTCCCTGAGTTCGATACTCGGATTCATCTGTTTTAATTTTTAAATACTTGACGATCCGGTGCGCTTTCTGGCAAACCGGGTTTCCCTTGAATATATTTCTATGAAGAAAAAGTGGAACAAAAAGTAACCGTAGGGGAAATCCAAGACGCATGTATGTATATAAATTTCTTATTGTTATCTATGTATAATATATATATATATATATATATATATATATATATAATATGTTTATCTAATGATCCGTTTGTTATTATTTTATATATATATATATATATATATATATATATATAGTATTACATGTATTTGTATAGTGGTGTGTTATATATATTTGCTACATATAAATATATTTAAAAGCTTGGAAGTTAGATATATTTTATTATTATAATACATGTTTATCTATTTGTTAAGTATACTTTGTAGTTAGTTAATTGAGACTTAGGGGTGCATATCAATATTTTATACTTATTGTTTTGATTTGATTTGTGCATGTATACTACATAGAGTTTATATTGTTATTAATTAATTGTCACTGAAGATATTATAGTGTTGCTATGATATGATTTTGAAAATTATTTGAGTTTATGTATATGTATATGGGTTGTGTCTTTTAAACATTGTTATGAATGTATAATATGATATATGAGTATAAGTGAAGTATGCGATAAATTGTGAGCTATGAACTATGTAAACACATAACTGTAAGACCCTTTAAGGGCGATGAGTTCATGCTGAAGAGTTTTGTGATGGGCTCCATTGTGGGAACCCGACGAGTTTAATCACTAGAGGCGCGATGAGTTAAAATGATTTTGAAAATAATTGAGATTTCAAAAACAATTGAGTGGTTGTGTGTATTGCATAGTTAATGGTAGAGTCTGAGTGTTAAAATATTTTTTGAGTTGGACCTGAATAGGAAAGGAGAGGCCCTGATAGGCTCCTCGGAGTCTAGGCTTTGGGGGTATATACTCTCGGTTTGAGTGCTCCTTTAAGCATGTGTCAATCCCACATGGTTGGATCTTTCTCGCAAAACAAAGTGACCTTGACTGGTCTCCCTATGATTTCACTTAGTGAGAGTGACCTGACTTATCCATTGTGAGGCATGTCTTGTCATGTACTCCTAGGTGCCCGACGAGGTTTTTCACTGAAAATGGTACCACATTTGCATGTAGGCTTGAGTCTAGCGTATTTGTTGCATAACGCTTGTGTTTGACTTTCATTGAGTTAACAATTGAGGTTTTGGTGTTATTTTTTTGGAGTGTGGGAACTTGAATAAGTGTGAATAATGTGTGTGATTTTGTGAAGTGATGTTGTTTGTGTAAATTCAGCTCTAAGTATTATATGTTTCACATGCTCTAGTGTTTTATTATATATGAATGTGATACCTCATTCCCAATGTGTGTTTGTGTTTGGGCTGAATGCCATTTTGTTTCAGGTGAGCAAGCATATGATGAGTTCCATGTTGGAGATGGAGAGGCTTAGCATTTGCCAGGGAAATGCTCTGATAAATGTGACATTGAGGCATGGGGTTTCATTTCATATGTTACAATTCCATGAATAGTATAGTTTTTTTTATGTTTTCCGCTATTAGTTTGACTTATTTTCATTCAGAATGGAAAACCTTGTTTTGAGTCGAGATGATTTTCTTATTTATTTGGACAAGTTCTATTATAATGTTAGAAAAGTGAATATGAACCTTTTACCCTTTTGAAATGTTTTTATTTAAACTTGTTTTAAAACTTTTAATTAATTTTGCATTCTTATTCCTTTTTTATTAGTACATATATGTGTGGGATAGAAGGTGTAACATTTAGTGGTATTAGAGTAGGTCGGTCCTTTCGGCCATGTGTGTTATGTGTTTTCTATGTTTCCTTGTGTACTATGATGTATTATTGTGCTTTGTTTTATTATGTTCAAAGGTTTACTCTATTGTGTTTGTACATTTCTAAAGGTTTTTGCTTCTTGCCTGACACAAGAATTAATGCCTATGAGAAATGAGTAGGAGTTACTTCTTACCGAGGCCCTATACAATATGGCGCAAGTTATGGCCATCAGGGTGGCGGTGGAGGAGAAATTGCTTGCCAAGGTTTGGACCACTTTCAAAGGAATGACCCATCTACCTTCCAGGGGGGTTATGATCCTAGGGATGATGAGGCTTGACTGAGGAGATTGAAAAGATCTTCTAGGTGAGGTAGTGTCAAGACCAATAAAAGGTGTTGTTTACTATTCACATGCCGGCATATGAGGCGGAGTATTGGTGGGAGAACACTCGCCCACATCTGGAGGGAGCAGGTGGTGTTCCTGTCCCATAGAGGACTTCCGAACAGACTTTTTTAGAGAAGTATTTTCCAGAAGATGTAAAGAACATGAAGGAGATGGAGTTCCTCAAGCTGAAATAGGGGAGTATGATGGTGGCAGAGTATGCAGCTATATTTGAGAACCTAGTCAGGTATTTTCCTCATTATCAGGGGGAAGCTAGGGAAAGGTCCAAAGGTGTGAAGTTTATCAATGGCCTCCGACCAGAAGTGAAGATGATGGTGAACTTCCATGACACCCAAAACTTTGCACAGCTGACCAACATGTGTAGGATCTTTGATGAGGATCAGCGGGAGAAGGTCGCATTCTACAGGAATGCCAATGCTAGTCATGGGAAAAAGAAGAAGCTTGTGAGTCACAGTCATGCTAAGCCATATTCTTCCTGGGCAATATGGCAATAGTTTTGGGGGACAGAGGACCCGTGGATTCCAGCCTACCAATGGAGGACTTCACCCAGCTAGTGGGAGTTCTCATCCAGTTAATAGGGTTTCTCAGCCTACTGGTAGAGGTGGTGGTAGTGGTGGTAGTGGTGGTGGTGGTGGTGCTCCTGCTGCACTTGCTATGCCATCCCCGTGTGCTAATCGTGGTAAGATTGGTCATTTTGCTTGTGAGTGCTCAGATAGTGACGTGACTTGTTTCAATTGTCGAGGTAAAGGCCACATTAGTACTAGTTGCCCACATCCTAGGAGGGAGAAGAGTAGTGGGAGTCTGAATAACCAAAATGGACGACTGAGGACCACGGGGAGAGTGTTTGCTCTTAGTGGTGCTGATGTTGCACTGTCTGATGATCTCATCCAAGGTATATGTTTCATAAGTCAAGTTCCCTTGGTTGTATTGTATGATTCGGGTGCAACACAATTGTTTATTTCTCGTGTCTATGTTGAAAAGCTTGCTTTGCCCGTGTCTTCTTTGAAATTTGACTTAATTGTGGATACACCTGCTAGTGGGTCTATTTTAACTTCTGATGTGTGCTTGCAATGTCCTGTCTTAATTTCTGATATACAATTTTTGATTGATTTGGTTGTTTTAGCTTTGAGCCAAATTGATGTTATTCTTGGTATGGATTGGTTATCTTCCAACCACGTCTTATTAAACTGTTTTAAGAAATTTGTTCTCTTTCCTGAGTTTGGTGTGAGTAAAGGTGATATGTTTTTGTCTACTAACCAGGTTGAAGCATCTTTGAGGGAGGATGCATAAGTATACATGATCTTAGCTAGTATGAGTGTTGAGACCAAAACCCTTGTGAGTGATATACCCTTGGTGAGGGAGTTTTTGGAGGTGTTTGAAGAGGTGTCTGGATTACCACCTGAGAGAGAGGTTGAGTTCCCGGTAGACCTAGTGGCCAGTACTGGACCTATATCCGTAGGATTTTATAGGATGTCCCCTATAGAGCTAGCAAGCTTAAGAAACAGTTAGAGGAGCTCTTAGGGAAACAATTTATGAGGCCTAGTGCATCACCCTGGGGAGCGACAGTGTTGTTAGTTAAGATGGGACCATGAGGCTATGTGTAGACTATTATCAGCTGAACAAGGTGACGATTAATAATAGGTACCCTTTGCCTAGGATAGATGACATGATGGACCAAATAGTGGGGGCTTGTGTGTTCAGTAAGATAGATCTCAGGTCAGGTACCACCATATTAGAGTGAAGTCTAAGGATATTCCGAAGACTTCCTTTAGGACCCATTACGACCATTATGAGTACTTGGTTATGCCTTTTGGTGTGACCAACACCCATGGTGTGTTCCTGGACTAGTTGAATAGGATCTTTCATCCCTACCTAGATAGTTTTCTAGTGGTCTTCATAGATGATACCTTGGTGTATTCCAAGACTAGGGAGGAACATAAGGAGCATTTGAGGGTTGTGTTGCAAACCCTCAAGGACAGCAGACTGTATGCTAAGTTGTCCAAGTGTGAGTTTTGGTTAGAGGAGGTGAGTTCCTAGGGCACGTTATGTCCAAGGGAGGGATAGTAGTAGATCCTTCCAAGGTAGAGGCGGTGATGAGTTAGGAGAGTGCTAATTCAGTGTTTGAGATTAGGAATTTCCTTGGTTTAGTAGCTTACTATCGTAGGTTCATATAGGGTTTTTCTAAGCTAGCCTTACCTTTGACCAATGTTACACGTAAGGGTCAAGCTTTTGTGTGGGATGCCCAGTGTGAGAGTAGTTTTCGTAACCTTAAGGAAAGGTTGACCACTACACCAGCTTTAGTGTTACCTGACCCAAGTGAACCCTTTGTGGTGTACAGTGATGTGTCTAAGATGGGTTTAGGTGAAGTGCTTAAGCAGCGGAGCCAGGTAGTGGCCTATGCTTCTCGACAACTCAAGATTCATGAGAGGAATTATCCCACGTATGATCTCGAGTTAGCAGTCGTAGTGTTTGCTCTTAAGCTTTAGAGGCATTATCTTTATGGATCTAAATTTGAGGTGTTTGGTGAGCATAAGATCCTTAGATACCTGTTTGATTAGAGAGAGCTTAACATGAGGCAAAGGAAATGGTTGGAGTTCCTTAAGGATTATGATTTTGAGCTTAGCTATCACTCAGGTAAAGCCAATGTAGTAGCTGATGCCTTGAGTGGGAAATCCCTTCAGGTGTTTGTTTTGATGGTTAGAGAGTTAGACCTCCTTGAGCAATTTAGAGACATAAGTTTAGCATGTGAGATCACCCCTGGTAGCATTAAGTTAGGTATGTTGAGAGTCACCAGTTAGCTCTTAAGCGAGATCCGTGGGGGTCAAAAGTCTGACTCATTCTTGTTAGCCCAATGAGAGTCCATAGCTACAAGGAGAAAGAGTAGTTTTAGAGTGGGGCCTAATGGAGCCTTGAGATTCCAGGATATGGTGGGTGTTCTTAGTGTACCCGAGCTTAGGAGAGCGATCCTGGAGGAGGGCCACAAAAGTAGTCTGAGTATCCACCTAGGAGCGACTAAGATGTACCAGGACCTTAGGCAGATGTTTTGGTGGTCGGGTATGAAGAGAGAGGTTAACGAGTTTGTCCTTGAGTGCCTAGTGTGTCAGAAAGCTAAGTTAGAACACCAGAAGCCTTCAAGGAAGTTGCAACGTTTATAGATACCTGAGTGGAAATGGGATAACATCTCTATGGATTTCATTGTGGGGTTACCTAGGATCTCCAAAGGTTTAGATTCCATTTGGGTTATCATGGACAGGCTGACGAAATATGCTCATTTCAACCCAATTAACATAAGATATTCCTTAGAGAGGTTGGCTAGCTTGTATGTCAATGAGATAGTTAGACTACATGGTGTGCCTTTTAGCATAGTCTCCGATAGATATCCCAGGTTTACCTCTAGATTTTGGAAAAGTCTTCATAAAGCCTTGGGGACCAAGCTTAGGCTGAGTTCTGCTTAGCACCCACAGACTGACAATCAGACCGAACGCACCATCCAATCCTTAGAGGACCTTTTGAGAGCTTGTGTGTTAGAGCAGGGGGGTAGTTTGGGTAGTTTCTTACCCTTGATAGAGTTTACATATAACAATAGTTTTCACTCCAGTATAGGTACGACACCTTACGAGGCGTTGTATGGTAGAAGATGTAGGACACCTCTATGTTGGGTAGATCCCGGTGAGAGCATTGCCTTAGGACCTGAGGTGGTTCAGCAAACCACTAAAAAGGTCAAGTTGATCCAGGAGAGGATGAGAACAACCCAAAGTAGGTAGAAGAGCTACCATGATAGGAGAAGAAAGGACCTTGAATTTGTTGTAGGTGATCATGTATTCCTGAGAGTCACTCTGTGGACTGGGGTTGGCAGGGCGTTGAAGTCCTGTAAGCTCACCCCTAGATTCATTGGTCCCATCTCTCTCAGCTCAGAAAAATATGTTCATGATCCATTGCATGTGATCAAGTTGGACGATGTCCAAGTGAAAGAGAACTTCACATATGAAACACTGCCACTAAGGATCGGCGACCGTATGGTCAACAACTAAGAGGGAAGGAGATTCCATTGGTCAAAGTGGTATGGGGAAGTGCTTCAGGCGAGGATGCTACCTGGGAATTATAGGGCCAAATGTGTGACACATATCCTACCTTGTTCAATACCGGTAAGTTTTGGGGGGTGAAACTTCTTACAAGGGGGATAGAGTTGTAACAACCCGTTTCCTTTGGTTTTTTTTTTATAAAAAAAAATATAAGAATAAGACTTAGGTCATCATATTTCTCACTATTTAAAGGAACTTTTAACCCAAAGTAGTTTTACAAAACATTTTCTATTCCTTTTTCTCTAGAGCTCAAGAATCCTAACAGAGCAACCAGAGGAGTTCTAGAGAGCACAAGAAACGCCACCATTGCTAACGAAGAATGCTTGAGTGACTATATCGAGGTAAGGGATGAGTTACTCACGCTTGGGGATTAGAATGAACATGTGTAGGAATCCCTATTGGATCAAATTTTGGGTTATTTTATGGATTTCAATTATGTTCTTATGTTTTTAATCGCGGATTGATTGTATTTGATGGACTAATTGGTGTCCTGATGTGAAATTGTTGTTAAGTTGATGTGTTCCTATGTTGAGTGGGAACCCTTAAAATTGGGCCGTTTTCTAATTGATGAATTAAGCAAGGAGGAGTTTATCGTAAGGGGAGTGGGCTCTTTCGTTTCTTCTATTGTATAATTTTCTTTAGATGCTCATCACATTTTCTCCTTTTTGCCAATGATAAATTCTACCAAATTGTATTTAACTGCTGAAATAATTCTGAAAAATTGTGATTAATTTCTGTGATGATGGTACAGTGCACGAAACCAAGTTGTTGTTTCTCATTGCTTGATTTCCATGGCTTTGTTGGTATGTGTTTAGGACATACGTATATAAATTTCTTATTGTTATCTATATGTGTGTGTGTGTGTCACTATTAGAAAATACACTTTCAACATCGGTTATTTAGAACATTCTACATCGATTTTAAAACCGATGTTGAAAGTGACGATGTTGAATGTATGAATGTTAACATCGGTTTTGGAGAACCGATGTTAACATACATATGACAACATCGGTTCTCTAAATAACCGATGTTAAACACAATGAACAACAGCAAAAAAAGTGTACGCATGATGAACGTTGACATCGGTTTTCTAGTAAAACCGATGTTAATATGTTAGTTTAACATCGGTTTTCGAGAAAAACCGATGTTAATATATGCCCTTAACATCGGTTTTTCTAGAAAACCGATGTCAACGTTGATGATGCATACACTTATTTGGTGTAGTTCTTTGTGTATAACATCGGTTAATTATAAATAACCGATGTTAATATTCAAATATTCACATCGGTTATTTATAATTAACCGATGTTAATGTACACTAGTTGACATCGGTTATCTACAGATAACCGATGTTAAAATACAAACGCTGACATCGGTTATTCTCCAAAAACCGGTGTTAATATACAAACGTTAACATCGGTTTTGTATTATAACCGATGTTGGTAATGATATTAACATCGGTTTTTGTTAATAACCGATGTTGTTTTCAAATATTTTTTTTATATATACTTTTTGTTTTTATAGTAAACCCAAAATTGTACCTGTCAAATGCAATTTCAGGAGGCCCAATTCACAGCAAAGAAACATTTTATTCTGCTTTCAAGCATTTTTAATGATAATAAACATCAAATAGCAGATTTATATATTATAAAGAACAATCAACAAATGAATTCAATGTTCATGTTACATAGAAAATGTAAAAAATGTCAAAAATGTTAAAAAATTTCCCTAAATCCTAGACCTGATCTCTAACTCGGAGATAAAACTGTGCCCACTGGATCCGCAATGCTATTAATCTCTCAGGCTCCAATGGTCTAGGGTCGTTAAAATACTGCATGATTAAATAAATCATATTAAGTTAATAATGTAATACAAATTATAAATAAATCGATTTTGTTTGAAATAAACTTACCGCTTCCCAATTATTTCTAAAACTTCCTAACATGATGGTGGACATCCAGTGCATGACATAGTAGCCACACTCAGTAGTTCCTTTTTGTCTATTACACTAAATACATAATGAAATTTGGATATTAATTAAACAACTAGTGTACAGACACATAAAACAACAACCAAATGCACATTTCTATCTACCAATGTAATCTTAGTACCACTGGTAGTTTTCAATATATATAATATCTAATTTTGCTGAGCAAAAAAAAAGGGAATTTGCGGACAAGACAGCTGGAGAAAGGCTTTGCCCAGCCCTACAACTATTGGTCTAGTAATTTATCAACAACATTTTTTGATTAGGGTAGCAGTGCAGGGTTATTGTATTCTATTTATATTGGCACCTGATTCGTAGGACCTATGCTTCTGCTAGTCTGCTGGTTTCTACCTTGTATATTTAGTACCTCTGGTACTCACAGTTATTAATACAAATTATAATTTTGCTGATAAAAAAAAAAGATAATACAAGAGAGAGAGATGGGCAGTGGCAGTCACAACATATATATAGAGAAGGGCAGCAGATAAAGTTACAAAAACATTCAACACTAACAATGAACAAGTTCTGAGAGTTTAAATCACAGTAAATACTTCAAAGATATCAAAACAAAGGTCATGTAGACAGCCATAGCATAAGTTACAAATATACCAGTAATGCATACAACAACAATTTCAAATTAGTTTTCAAATCAAAGATATAAATACCTGACTTTGAGGCTTCAAAGATATAATCAAAGCGCTTTCGCAGCAACGCCAAATAGCAGTAGTAAATGATAGCCCTAAAAAAAACCATACAGAAATTAGCCACAGTGTATTTAAAGCCTTTTATCAACAATATGACTCTCACTTCATGGTGATACATTGACTCTCAAAAGACATTATACTGAGAGTGTATTTAAAGCCTTTTTCAGTCATTCTATCAAACAGCTCATTGACAATTTTTTAAGAATACATATCATACTTCTATCCAGTCAAACTAAAGCAATAACTAATTAATTTAATTAAACAGGGACAAATATGTATATTAATATTAAACGAAAGAAGATTGCATGGGTATCTTGGACACAATGCTATGCTTCTAGAGATGCAAGAGGATTGGGGATCAAAGATTTTAGAATTTTAAATAATTCTCTACTAATCAAGTGGAAATGGTACATGTTTCACCAACCAGAACAGCTGTGGAATAGGATCCTGATTTCTAAATATCAGGGCTGGAGAGGATTGGATCAGGGGCCTCAATGTCTTTAGTATTTATTTAAAACTATTAGGAAGGGCTGGTTTTATATGTTGTATTTTGTTGGGTGCCTATATGGCTATTTTCTGATGTAATGTCTCTTTGTAATCTGTAGTACCACTGGTACTTCTAATTATCAATATAAATTATCTTTGCAGTTCAAAAATAAAATATTAAATAGAACAGTACCACAGGTACTGAAAATAATTTTGTCATATAATTGCAGAGGTTTGGGCAAGGGGATCAAATGGGCTGCTATTAAAAAGCTCAATTTAAAATACAAGGTGGACCTTGTGTGTATTCAGGAAACTAAGAAGGAATACTTCAACAAGCTTACCTGTCAGAGCATATGGGGGAACTCTAATGTCTCATGGGATAGTGTTCCCTCGGTTCACACTTTTGGGGGATTACTATGCTTATGGAATAATTCTGTTTTTGAAGTAGACAGCAGGGTGAAAGGCAGCAACTTCCTAATGCTTGCAGGTAGATGGATAAAGGATGATCAGAGGATATACATTGTTAATATATATGCTCCTTGTGACCTACAGGGGAAGAGAGCTTTGTGGGAAGAGTTGAGGCAGCTAAGAATCTCTCACAGTGATGGTCTTTGGTGTTTCCTTGGGGACTTCAATAGCATTAGAATCCAGGAAGAAAGAATAGGCACATCTCAAAGAATGGGAAATAGCTCTGATATCTCTGAATTCAATAACTGGATTTCTGATATGGAACTGCAGGAGATCAAATCTTATGGTAGCAGATTTACTTGGTTCAGACCCAATGGATCTGTGAAGAGCAGATTGGATAGATGTCTGGTCTTGGAACAGTGGCTGTCCCATTGGCCAGACTCCTCTCAACATGTAATTCCAAGGGACTTTTTAGACCACTGCCCAATATTATTGAAAATAGATATGGTGGATTGGGGCCCTAAGCCCTTTAGGGTGCTGGATTGGTGGCTCAAAAATAAAGAATATCAAACATTGGTGAAGGAATCATGGACCAGAGATCAGCAGGCTGGTTGGGGGGATTTGTGCTAAAAAAAAGCTGAGGAACTTAAAATACAGCTTAAAGTAGTGGAGTAGAGAGTTTGGGGATGTCAAATTCAAGAAAGTTCAGCAGCTGAGACAGCAGTTAAATGATATTGATAATATCGCTTGTGATAGAAGCTTGACTGCTGCTGCATACATGGAGAAAATGGATCAATGCCTGTTTACAATCTGCCACTATATCAATCCTAATAAATGGCAGCCCCACAAAGGAGTTTGCTCCCACTAGAGGTTTGAGACAAGGGGATCCCCTAGCCCCCTTGCTCTTCAACATAGTGGCTAAAGGCTTAACTGGAATGATGAGGGTTGCAATAGATAATAATCTGTATACAAGTTTTCAGGTAGGGAAGCAAAATAAGCAGGTTAATATTCTGCAATATGCAGATGACACAATATTTGTGGGGCATGCTTCGTGGGATAATGTTATTGCTTTGAAGGCTATGCTGAGGGGTTTTGAATTGGCATCTGGATTGAAGATTAACTTTGCAAAAAGTCAAGTTGGGATCTTTGGAGTTGAGGTCAACTGGATTCATGAGGCAGCAGAATTTTTTAACTGTAGACATATGGAGATTCCTTTCTATTATCTGGGCATTCCCATTGGGGCAAAGTCCACCAGCAGCTTGGTGTGGGAACCGCTGATCAGGAAATATGAAGAGAAGCTGTCTAAATGGAACCAGAAAATTTTATCTATGGCTGGAAAGGTTACTCTCATCAATTTTGTCCTCACTGCCCTCCCTATTTATACCTTATCTTTTTTCAAGCTTCCTCGAAGAATAGCTCTCAAACTTGTCTCCTTGCAAAGGAACTTCCTGTGGGGGGGGGGGGGGTGTTCAAGGGCATAAAAAAATCCCTTGGGTGAATGGATACATGGATATGGGCTTTATCTTCTAATCATAATCAGTTGTGGGTTAGAATCTTAATGTCTAAATATGGTGGATGGTCAGAACTTAGCAGTGGGAGGGATAAATCTTGGCAGTCTCATTGGTGGAGGGATCTTCGAAAGTTATATCAACAGCCTGGGTTCAGTATTATTTAGCAGCAGATGGTATGGAAGGTGGGAGGAGGGGAAAAAATAAAATTCTGGAAAGATAATTGGTTGGGGGAAGATTATAAACTTGAACAGCAATTCAATCAGCTATTCCTGATTAGTGATCAGCAGAACAGTACCATATCCAACATGGGAATCTTTTCCCAAGGCAAGTGGTGTTGGGACTTAAAGTGGAGAAGAAATTTATTTGACTATGAGCAACATACAACTGTGACATTCATGGAAGCAATTACTGACATTCAAATCCAGCCTCATATGCAGGATATTCGAGTTTGGAAAGCTGATCACAGTGGTATATATTCTACTAAGTCAGCTTACAGACTTTTGAAGACCACCACCCCAATTATGGAGGCCAACATCCTGAAGATTGTATGGAATCTGAATGTACCCCCAAGGGCTGCGATTTTCTCATGGAGACTTATCCTAGATAGATTGCCCACTAGAGGAAATCTCCTTCGAAGAAATGTGCAGATGCAGGATACTTCATGCCCTCTGTGTGGGAATGCTCAAGAGGAGGTGGATCATTTGTTCTTCAATTGTGAAATGACCTTAGGGCTGTGGTGGGAATCTATGAGTTGGAATCAGATGGTTGGCCCCATTGCATCATCTCCAGTAGCACACTTTATTCAATTCTGTGAGGGCTATGCCGTAGGGCAAAATCAATCTCATCGATATGGATGGTGGGTAGCTCTGACTAACTCTATATGGAAGCATAGAAACCAGGTGGTTTTCGAGGGTAATCACTTTTAACCATCTAAAGTGATGGATGATGCTTTATTCCTCAATTGGTCATGGTTAAAGACCAGAGAGAAACACTTCAGTTTTTCTTTCAACTAATGGTCTTCTAACCTTGTGGCTTATTTTAGTTGATATGGGCAGGGTATATTGACTATTTGTTTGGGTTGGATATTTTATCCTTTGTAGTGGATTATTGGAGGGTTTGTTTGGGTTGGGAGGCGACACTCTAAGTGTCATGTAATTATGTGTAATTCATCAGTACTTCTGGTACTGATTTGATATTATTAATAATATATATATCTATGTTTGCCTTCCAAAAAAAAAATTAAAAAAAAGACACAAAAGTGCCACCTTCCAAAAACCAAAACAAACCCAACAATAACCCAGCACAAGGACCCCAATACATATAATCAGAAATTTAACCAAAGGCCATCATAAGCACCTTTTGAGGTTCAAAAGGAATGCCATGAAACAACAAGGAATTCCTAAGCAATCAGCAGACCTTTCTATTTCTATTTTTTACACATTTAAAACTCAAACATATAAAATAAAAAAATATATAACAAACTAACAAAGATAAAGACAAAAAAAAGGAAATATAAACTCACCTCAGTTGGTGCTGCTGCCCATCATTTCACTCTCACAACAAATAGGAATCATGTACCTGCATGGAAGAAATAATCACACAACACACAATGATCAGAATAAGCAAATGCATATAATTAAGCATGATACAATATCAATATTCATGGAAGTAACAATGACTTGTCAAAAATTTGGATGAAATTCAATATGTAAATCAAAGCTTTGTCCCTGAAACCCTCTGTGTAAATCAAAGCTTTGTCCCTGAAACCCTCTATGTAAATTTGACAGCCTCATGTCTCCCTTCCTGAAAACCCACTAAAAACTGCCTAACCCCCCATGTTGTTACTCCATAATTTATTCTGCAATAACTGCTTAAGGCAGTTACATATGGTCCTAAATCACTACACATTCAGTTACGATTAACCCTTTGTGCCTAACTAGGGTTTCGAAACATCACAACAGAGACAGACCATTGAACAATGGATTTTCATCATTAACATACAACAGAGACATACCTTCGATGGAAGCGCAGACATGAACTCCACAAATGCCAACTCGACAATGTGGTTGCAGTCATAGAAGCGCAGCCCAGTTTGCGACAAACACGAACTCAGGCAGAAGGAGAAACAACAATAAAGCCCTGGGTTAAAACGACGAACGCCTAATGTTAAAACGACGAACGCCTAATGTTAAAACCAAAGGACGTACCTCAATGGATAAGTGGCAAAGACGATCTCCACAAACACGATCTCCACATTGTGGTTGCAGTCATGGAAGCGCAGGCGACTTTGACACAAGGAGAAAGAAGAAGAACGATAGGGTTCAAGCGCAAGGAGAAAGAAGAAGAACGATAGGGTTCAAGCGTGGGTTGTGCAATTTCAGAAGTTTAATTTATAATGATAAAAACATCGGTTTTTTATAATTAACCGATGTTAACATCAACTACGTAACATCGGTTTTATTAAAACCGATGTTAACATCGACTCGATAACATCAGTTTTTACAAAACCGATGTTAACAATGGCATACTAACATCGGTTTTGGAAAAACCGATGTTAACTAAGTCTACTTATTTACAAAAATGCCACCGTGCTTTTTGTTAACATCGGTTTTAGCTATAACCGATGTTAATTGGGCGATGTAGAAAGCTGTTTTTTTAGTAGTGTGTGTGTATACATATTTAGTATTACATGTATTTGTACAGTGACGTGTTATATATATTTGCTACATGTAAATATATTTAAAAGCTTTGAAGATAGATATATTTTATTATTATAATACATGCTTATCTATTTGTTAAGTATATTTTGTAGTTAGTTAATTGAGACTTAGTGGTGCATATCAATGTTATATACTTATTATTTTGATTTGGTTAGTGTGTGTATACTACATAGAGTTTATATTGTTATTAATTAATTGACACTGGAGATGTTTTAGTTTTGCTATGATATATGGGTTATGTCTTGTGAACATTGCTATCAATGTATAATATGATATATGAGTATAAGTGATGTATGCAATGAATTGTGAGCTATAAATTGTACAATCACACAACTATAAGACCCTTTAAGGGTGACGAGTTCATGCACGATGAGTTTTTAGTAGTTGTGTATATTGCATAGCTCATAGGTAGAGTCTGTGCGTTAAAATGTTTTCTGGGTTGGACCTAAATCAGGAGGGACAAGCCCTAAAGGACTCCTCGGAGTTTAGGCCTTGGGGGTAAATACACTTGGTTTGACTGCTCCTTTAAGCTTGTGTCAATCCCACATGATTGGAGCTTTCTCGCAAAACAGAGTGACCCTGACTGGTCTCTCTATGATTTCACTTAGTGAGAGTGACCTGACTTACCCATTGTGAGGCATGTCTTGTCATGTACTCCTAGGCGCCTGACGAGGTTTTTAATTGAAAATGGTACCACATTTGCATGTAAGCTTGAGTCTAGTGTATCTGTTGTATAACACTTGTGTTTGACTTTCATTGAGTTAACGATTGAGGTTTTGGTATTATTTTCTGGAGTGTGTGAACTTGAATAAGTGTGAATAATGTGTGTGATTTTGTGAAGTGATGTTGTTTATGTAAATTCAACTCTAAGTATTATATGTTTCACAAGCTCTAGCATTTTATTATATATGAATGTGATAACTCATTCCTAGTTTGTGTTTGGGTTGAATGTCATTTTTGTTTCAAGTGAGCCAGCATATAATGAGTTCCATGCTGGAGATGGAGAGGCTTAGTCGTTGCCAGGGAAATGCTCTTAAATGTGACATCAGGGCATGAAGTTTTATTTCATATGTTACAATTCCATGAACAATATAGTTGTTTTATATTTTCCGCTATTAATTTGACTTCTTTTCATTTAGAATAGACGACCTTGTTTTGAGACAAGATAATTTTACTATTTATTTGGATAAGTTCTATTATGATGTTAGAAAAGTGAATGTGAACCTTTTACCCTTTTGAAATGCTTTTATTTAAATGTGTTTTAAAACTTTTAATTAATTCCGCATTCATATTTCATTTATTATTAGTACATATATGAGTGGGGTAGAGGGTGTCACACATATAAATAGTATAATGTTCTCCTCTAAATTGTAGTGTTTGTTTTATCATGCATTCATGCTTAATGTTTGGTTATTGCTCTGATATGGAGTTTGATGAACTGCATCTAATTGGCTTTGAAGGATGAGTGGACTTCTTTTTGATGACATTTTCAAGGTTGAGAATGCAGACCCTGAAGGTAAAAAGTATGACAAAAGGGTATGTACACCTCTTATTTGTTGCACTTTTTTTTCTTTCAAATATGTGCACCTCTTTTTTCTTGATGGTAAAATGTATGACAGGGGTATGAGTGAATTGCATTAAGTATGGATGCTTGGGATATGCAAAGATGTCTTAATGTGTTGATAATGTGATTTTAATGTTGGGTGAAGCAACACCTTATATATGATTTAGTTTTTGTAAGGTTTAAATATATTTTTTGTTCCCTTTAATTTAGTATTTTTTTTATTTTCGTTCCTGTAAAAGCAAATTTACTACTTGTAAAATGTGATTGCTTTGTTTTTTGTCATTAACATACTTACAGCCCTTTGAATAGTGAAAAAAAATTATTTTGAACAAAGTGAAAAAAATATTATCTAAAGTACTTTAAGAAAAACAAAACAATCACATTTTGTAAGGATTAAAATGAAAAATAAAAATTACAGGTACGTACAAAAAAGAAAGAAACACTGAATTACATAAATAAGAATGTATTTAAGCTTTTTGTAATGACATATTGCATTAATTTTATTCTTCAGTTATCACTTTAGGTGGACATTAAATTTGTGTGGAATTTGACATGATTGATAATATTTAGTGATATAGCTCTGCATTCCTTTTGTATTCATCTGTGTGCTTTCCTCCTCTTTACATTTCTATGAATTAATGAAGCCTTCAGCGGGCATGAACTTTATGGTTTCATGGCTATCTAGTTTCTCGGATTGTGGCACAGAGTGAGAAGCGTGACATGTACATGCTTCTAGATGTAAATTAATACAGATTTATCCAATGGGGAAAGAAGAAAGATTCTTCATGGCAATGTCTCCTTCACTTGTTTTGAATACTAAGGTAAACTTAACTCATTTACGGTTCAATGCTTTACTGCAGTTATAGTCAATATCTACACATGTAGCACTCTTTACTTAACAAGTTGTTTATACCTCTTACATTATATATCAAACTCTAATCTAGTGTTTCATTTGTGGACTTAGCCAAAAAAATTAAACATGTTTCCTGTCACTTGCACACATAATATGTGGAGGTGCTTTCTAATGATGGTGCCAACTAACTAAGAGAATTTTTAATGGATTTTTGAGCTGGGTTTTTGAGTTCAAGAATCTTTATCCATCATATTTATTATTATTATTTCTTAAGAGTTCTTTATGATAGAGGTTTGGATTTAAGAAAAGAACTTCCAAGGACTCTACTTTTTTTAAAAAAATATATAATTTTTTAATATCTCTTTTCTAACTAATTTTAAATATGGAACCTAAAAATATATCTAAGTCAAATTGAGATTTACTACTTGAGAAAAAAAATAAACAAAGTTATTGTATATTACGTTACATTAATAAGACCCACTAAAAATATTCTAATAGTTTCTCATATTTTATTGTTGATACAGAGGCTGAGCTAGCTTATTTTTTATGAGTGGGCATATTCACAAGCTATATATAACTCAAAAGTATTTGACAAAGGCAACCATAGACTTTGCACAAAATTCAACAACAACAAAATATGCCATCTCTACAGCATACCTTCACAAAATAAATGTTTACTTAAAATTAACACAACATAAAAAAAAAGGCCCGAAAATGCTAGACACGGGAATAGCCGCTAGGAAATTTAAAAGGAATTGAGATTAGGGACAAATACAATACCCAAAGGAATATTTAAGAAGAATCTAACAAATCCAAGGGTTGAATTCTTTAGCCATAAAAATTGATTATTTACTATGAATTAAAAGAATATTTAATGTGCATATAACATGAATTGTAAAAAATGTAAATTAATTAAATTACAATTCCAAAATTACTTAAGCACTAATTGTTTGATTTTTAACTTTCAAATAGTAGCTTGCCCACTAGATGTGAAGCGCCTTCCATCTCTCTGGTTCCAATGGTCTAGCATCATTGAAATATCGCACGATATAATAAAACATAAGTTAATAATATATAATACCAATTATAACAAAATGAAATAAGTTTGAATTAAATAATTACCGTTCTTGACTAATGCTAATGTAAATGTGTTGAAGAAAATATAGCTGACTATTCACTTTCCGATATGGTTCCTTTTTCTCCAATTTTTAACAAATATATTCAAGGGAAATGAAATACCGGCAAGTGCACCGGGTCGTCAAGTATTTAAAATTAAAACAGAATGATCCGAGCATCAAACTCAGGAAACTTGCTTATTAGACAGAGTTTTATTCAAAAGTAAGGCATTGTTGGAACAAACATTGATAATTGATGGTTAAAAACAGAAATAAACTATGGTAAAAATAGTAAATGCAAGTAAGTAAAAGTTGACAACAATAGGTAAAAAGCGTTGGATCTTTCTAACAAACAAGTTGATGCATATGAGGATATTTCTCTAATTAATCATGTTCTTGTGTTCTATGTTGTAGCCTAAAGTACTAAACCTCGATCCCTCGTAAGTTTAGACTAATTTAACCTAAGCTTCGTCCGCAGATCCCTCTTGTAAGACTAGGCTTAACTTAAACAGCATTATCATCACAGCATATTTAGAAAACCTAAACCCCACAATCCATCCCTAGTAATGTAGTTATTTAGTCCTGCTTCTATCAAGTTCTAAGGTAACAGTACATTTCACAATGCTAAAGTCACCTAACAATATACACAAATGGGTGATCAAACCAAGAGCATGCAATAATTAAGCATTGAACACACAAAACACAATCAATTAGATATGAAAAGTAATTACATCAATTGTTCATTAGAAATCCCCAACTAAGATTTTTAGCCAGCCATACAAGGAACCCTACTACAAATGAGACAGAAAGTACAGAGCAATTGTTGCTTACATAGGAAGGGGGATCCCTCCTCCTCTTCTTGGCACCTCACAATCACTCAAACACTCCCTAATCTCTCAAAGTGACGAACCCTAGCTTCCTTGCTTAGCTGTTGCATCTCTCTTGCCTCTAGAGCACTATTCTTGAAGTCTGTGCAAAAATATGCAGCTCTGGTCTCTCAAAATCGTACCCTAATTCTGACAATTTAGGCTTAAATAGGCTCTGAAATCGCAACGTTGCACTTAGCGCCACCCTCACGCTTAGTGTGAGTAAGTGGATTTGGGCTTGGCGCTAGTCGTGTGTTGAGCCTGGCAAGAGACAAACGTCTCGCTTAGCAAGCTGATCTCGCGCTTAGCACGTGGCCTTGATTCTTGTGCTCTTCTAGATTCCCTTGTCACGCTAAGCGCACTGAAGTTGTGCTTAGCGTCGGATGTGCGCTGAGCCCAAATGGTCCGCTGAGCGCGACTGCTCCTTTTGCACTTCAAGACTTAGCCTTATTTAAACCTGAAATTATGCAAATTTTATCATTAAATCACATGGGAGATACTCTAAAGACAGCTATTCAAACAAAACAAGATTTATATACAAATTCCTACAAAATAACTATAAATTGGGGAAATATACAAGTTTTAGAAAATATTTTCTATATAAAAGTTAGTCGTATAAGATGACCAACACTGACCTGTTAATAATTAAATTCCTTTGAGGCAGTTGTTTGGCCTATTGTTTAACGAACAAAACCAGATGACAACATTTTCCTTAGGCAAAATGACAACCATCTGCCAATGTGCATTGCAGTGAAGAATAATATAAGTTATTATACTATTATACATTGTTTAAATTCATTTGTTCAACTTAACTTACCCATTCAAGTAGGCTCCTTGGTACACATCTCTCTTTGAATTCTACATCCAGTTCTTAATGTAACTTTCTTATTCAAATTACGATTGCCCAGATCTTCGTATGGACTGTGACTCGAGGAATCCATACACATTGGCTTTCCCCGCTCGCATACTTGTCTCAATCATATGCCTATTGTTGTTAAAATAAAGTAAATTATGTAGAAATTTAAAACAATAAGTTAGGTAATAAACAAAAATGTAAAGTGACTTACAGAATCCACAATTGTATAAGAGAAATGTTGAGACATTGACCACCGTGTGTTATCTCAGATAGATCTTCATGCTTTATGTACAAAGAGAAGTTTTCATTAAATAGCCCAAACACAATAGCATCCCACATAACTTGCAACGACTTTAGAAAAAGTTGTGGGATGGTCAATGTCATCAAATATAGGGGATCATCGACATCATGATCCGACCTATCTGCAGGTTTCGTCAGTCCCACAACTCTATGTTTATCCAATACAGTTAATTAAGATAATTTAATGACATTCAACACTTTAATTAGGAAAAAAACATTTAATGACAGTGAAATACCTGTTCTGATAAACGCTTGACAAGATGTGTCAGCCAAGCAACGAAGGTGTTAAGTGTTTGCACAACTAACTGAACCTCTTGAATGGGTACAGGAATGGAAGCATCTTCATCTCTAACTTCCTCAACACCAACCTTGACTTGATCATTGCGCAAAGGGATGTTGTGAGGAGGATTTTCTTTGACGTACAACCCACACCAACCTTGTTGGATCGCTCCTTGAGGGATCAACACAACTCTCCTTTGTGCTGACAAGAGCAGCTGAAGGACCAACCTCAGGCTTAGGAGGCAGTGCGAGCCCCCATGATTGCATCTGCAATTGAAACTGGGACTGCATCTAACTGAAGGACAACATTAGTTGTCGAGTCACTTTTTCTATGATCGACTCCTCCAGCTGGTCCCTTATTTTTTGTGTCAGCTGCTCTAGGTCTTTGGGAGCCATAGACGAAGACGTTCGGGAGGTCCTTGGAGCCAACCCAAAGTATTCTTTGATCATGACACCGTCTTCAGCGGCACACACACGATCAGGGTGTTCTTTTTGCCTAATATTAGCATTCAGTACAGTCTAACGTCCATGGGCGACAAAGGAACCCTGTGAGGTCTGCTCCTCCAAGGAATTCTACAACGAACACATTTATTGGTTTACTCAATCAAACAATAAACATAAATAATTGCAATTGATAATTGAAAGTGACTTACAATCTTGTCAAAAATTTCCTTTACTGCCTTAGACGTCATTTGACCAGTTTTCTTGGTGCAGGCCATCTTCCACGTCACGTGTCGTCTGATGGGAGATGAAGGATCAATGACGATGTTAGTGCTACCGGATTTAGCAGCTTCCTCCAGTTGTTTCTTTTTCTTCTCCTTCATCAACTTGTTTTCTATAAATTCATAACCCCCATAAGACAACACGTGAAGGGCAGTGTTTTGTTTATGAATGGCCTATGCCTTCTTTCGCACATTCTTTTAAAATTAAACATTATCCAAAATTATTATTACAACACATGAGGGGCAGTCTTACTTTTTTCCTTCTTTTAGGTCTTTCCAAATATAGTATTTAAGTGTTGAACCTGCTGAAAGACCTAGTGACCAGTTAACGGTATCAGCGCACTTTCATGTTCTTGACTTCCATTAAATGCTTTTTTTTATCGCTAGTAAGGGTGATAAGGTTTCAGAAAATGTTGATGCCTAGCGTATAGTGTTTTTCTACCATGTTTCAGTTGTATGTAGCTTATGTCTTCTTCATAGATGGGGCATGCATGATGGCCCTTAACATTGTACTCGCTCAAATTCTCATATGCTGGAATGTGATTAATGGTACAAAAAAGCATTGCACGCAAATGAAAAGTATCATTTCGAAACCCATCAAACACTAAAACTCCCTCGTCCCACAACTTTGTCAAGTGTTCAGTCAACGAACTGAGATAAACATCGATGTCATTTCCTAGCTGTCTTGGGCCCGATATCATCATAGACAACATCACGTATTTTTGCTTCATGCACCACCAAGGAGGCAAGTTGTAAATTACTAGCAAAACTGGCCACGAACTATGTTGAGTGCTTAAACTACCATATGGATTCATTCCATCAGTGACAAGTTCAAGCCTAAGATTTATTGCCTCTTTGTTGAAATATGGATACAAAATATCAATCTTCTTCCACTGGGAGGAATCAGCCAGATGACAGAGCATTCCATCATAGTTTCTCCCATTTGCATGCCATGTAAGGTCTTTTGCATTGTCTCTATTAGCAAACAGACGCTTAAACCTTGGAATGATTGGAAGATACCACAACACCTTCGCTGGGGGCCTTCTTTGAGTTTTCGTCAATACTACACTCGTCATCATCCTTCACATTGTATCGTGATACCTCACACCTAGGGCATTTATGAATTTCTTCAAAATGATGTTTGTACAGTATGCAATCATTAGGGCAAGCATGAATCTTCTGATACTCCATACCCATCAGACACAGTATTCTCTTGGCCTGATAGTAACTTTTTGGCAACGTGTTTTCCTTTGGAAGCATAGCATGCACTACTAGAAGTAGTGAACTAATGCTTTTGCCACTCCACCCATATTTGGCCTTCACATTAACTAGACTTAACACCGCTGACAACAGCGTCAAGGAATTGTTGCACCTTAGATGCAAAGGCTTCTTTGAATCAGTTTGCAATGTATCATACATAGGGGCATGTGCTTGTTGAAGAGACTCTTGTCCAAGATCACGAATCATATCCTCTAGCAATCACCCATTTCTAAATCTAAAGGTTCAGATTGGAACCCCCTCTGTATTTCTATCAATTCACCATGCCATATCCACGTTGTATAATTCTTCATAATCCTATCACACAACACATGCTCCCATATGTCGTCCAGTACTTGTCGTCTCCCGTTCAAACAATTGACAAAAAAAAATTTCGTCCCCATCCGGTCGACTTCTTTCGGAAGCAAATTGCAAGAACTGTTCCACGCTTTCCTCGTATGCAGGGCTCATGCGACTTTCGTTCATCCAACTTCGATCCATTTAAATAATAACTCCGTGATACTCACAAAGTTATTCGATGCATAAAAATTTCACTTTTTCATTAAAGGTGTGGCCCTATCCCATTTAGGAAGACATTTTTTTATGGTAGCTTCATACATCAAGGTTAAGTCTATTTTGTTAAATTTGATGAAATTTCAGCAGCATTTCGCATTGATCTCCAAGTACATGACATGAAAGTGGTGACATTAATTCCCCAACAATCAAGTATGCACTCAGAGAACAACTTGAAAGCATTGTACCAAAATTTCATCAAATTCAACAAAATAATCTTAACCTTAACGCATGAATCTACCATAAAAATATGACTCTCCCCACACTGTCCAAACAGACAATTCAAGATTCAATACAAGGATTAATGCAAATTGTCCGAAAGAATCATTGTATGCAATCTCAAACAGGAATCTAAGGTTCATTCATGATTAACATAATTTGTATAGCATATATCAATTCTCATTAATCGCAATGAACAAGTAATAAAAACATTGGTAACAAACAACAACATCAAAAGTTTACAAAAAAAACATTTGTACCTGTGATGATGAGCAGCATAGTCCAAAAACAAAGCAACAATCCAATAAAGAGCTCAATCACCACCTACATCAATCATCATTCCCAAAAACATTATTATTATTATTATCATTATTTGTGGCTACTGGTGCTAATAAACTCAACAATTCAATGAATCAAATGAGTCTCATTTTTTAAAGAAAATTATACATTTGAATGATTTCATAGACTCAACAGATTGAATCTAGTCATTTTCAAACTCTTTTCCAAGGTGCCACTTGTTTCTCAATGACAATGACCACAAATACAATAACCAATAACTATCATTCACAATGAAAGGACATAAGATTCTAGAGATAAAATCTAATTCTACAAAAATGATCCAAACAACTCAAAACAAATTAACACAATACATTGAAATTATATAAGAAATTCCATACTTGACTCTGCAGTAATCAAGAGTAACATTATGGATAATCATGCAACAGGCCAAGCTGTTCTTTTAAACTATATTGTAAATTCAGGAAACTACATATTAAACAATCACAAAGATAAAGAAAGTAAAAGAGAAAGCAAACAAAAAAAATAGAAGTCCCAATGCACAATAGGGAACTTGGCAAGTTTTTAAGTTCTAGTGTCTGATAGTAACCTAATGAAATCTAACAAACTTTTCAAAGACCATTCACCTGTACAAGGTAGAGCGACTGAAATAACGTCTATGGAACTTGGCAACACATTTAAACGACCAACACAAGATGGGGACCAAAGCAACTGCAACATAAGAAAAACAGATTAAAAAGGCAGGACATAGAAGTGACATAAAGGAATGGTAATATAAATTTCCACTGCTTAGTAACTCTGTTGGTGATGAGGACATGACCAAGAGCAAGGGCAAGGATCCACTTGAAGGACTTGGAGGACCTATTGATGAGGACATGACCAAGAGCAAGGGCAAGGATCCACTTGAAGGACTTGGAGGACCTATGACAAGGGCTAGAGCAAGGAAAGCCAAGGAAGCTCTTCAACAAGTGTTGTCCATACTATTTGAATACAAGCCCAAGTTTCAAGGAGAAAAGTCCAAGGTTGTGAGTTGTATCATGGCCCAAATGGAGGACTAAATGACACCACTTTATTTCAATTTTAGAGTGTTTAGTTTGTCTAAATAATGGCCCAATCCTTGTAAAGTTGGCTGACCAAAAATATGTTTTGGGTTAATCAACTAAAAGGGCTTTAGTTCAAGTTGTAATAAGGGCCCAATTGGCAACCTAGGCATCAGCCTTTTGGGAGACCAAATGGTGGCTGACTTGTTGGCTGTTGGGGGTGACTTTTGGTTGCCAACAATTTCAGTTACACTCAGTCATTTAGTTTGTTTTAATTCCCTAGGTTAATGGCATTAAGTTATTCTAGGTTAGTGGGTCATTACTAAAATCTGCTGTAAAGCTTCTATATAAGCTGAACCATTTTATCAATAAACACAAGTTGAGTTTTATTCAGAAAATTAGAGTTTATCTCTTTTATCTTAGTGAGAGTGATTCTCCTAAATTCTTGAGTGATTCAAGAACACCCTGGCTGTATCAAAGGACTTTCACAACCTTTGTGTGTTGCCCTCGCTGGAAAGAGTGATTCTTTCCTTCCTATCATCTCCACCCTTGTTCTTTCAAACCACAATTCCAGAAAATCCACCTCTGCCCAAAATTATCTCGTGACCATAACTCCCATTTCACACACTCAAATTAAGTGATTCTTGATCCTAAATTGAATTTCAAAACGAGATCTTTCACCTCGTTTTGGAATCACCTCATTTGGAGCCCTGTAGCTTCCGTTATTGCCATTTCTATATTTCTGTCCAGCCACCACTTAACCTACGTTTTACCATCCCATTCATCCATTTTATGCCAGAAACCACCTTATTAAGACCCACGAGATTAACCACCTTATTTTCCATCCTTTCCTTAATCAATTTCCGCATTTTTCATCAAGGTTTAATCCTAGACGATCCTAAGTCAGCCCTTGTGCCATGAGGGTTCATATCAGTTGGAGCTAGCAACATAACATCTAATGCTATAATTTTTTATCCTTGTCAAACGGTTTTAATTCAACTCCTTCTTTTCTTAAGGGGTCATTTTCCTTTACTTAAAGCACAAGGGGATAGGTACCCCTACCCTATGTTAAAAATCAAGGTCAACATAAAAAAAACAAAATACATTTGTTTAATAAAGTACTTGGGACTATTGAATTTGTTTTAGCATATGGTGCTTCATCTATTTACCATGCTATAGAGACTACAAATGCTGAAGTCATCAAATTAAGGGAAAAGAGCTCTACCCTCAACTCATAAAGCTTGTCAAAGGGTTAGTCTTCTCTTCTTTAATAGTGCACTATAATACTATATATTTGAAATTTTCGTTGAATATTTTTCTTCTTCATAATTAATGCACTACTAATGAGTTTCATGGCCACAAATAGTCATGGTATGGACATGGGGTGAATCTATCTAGCAACCAAATGATAACACTACAGTAGCAATTGATGTTAATCCACTATGTTTGAATTGTTGGAGTAAAAGTAGGATAAGTTATCAGAAAGGCATGTAGTAGGCAATGGAACTAGAATTTCTTATACTTTCAGTTTGGTATTTGTACAATCATAGTAGTATAATACTGCTTTTGATTTGACTGTTGTTTATTGATCTTACTTTGCTTTCGTTTTTAACTTGCTTTCTTGTAGACAGTGTTGACCACCCATGACTTTAACATGTACTATCTGTACAACTAGAATCTCATTTTGATAAAGTTGCTTACAATAAGGGCTTATATTGGTTCTAAACTTGGCGTTCACTTAACTTGCAACAGCAGCAATGTTACACCACTTGCACACAACTTATACTCAAATATATGTCCCCTAATAACAAGTTGAACCTACTTCATTTTTAACAAGAACACAGTTATTAGTCCCCAGTTTGAATCAATCCAAATTCTTAACAATGTCACCCTTTTGGAATCATCACTCAAGAGGATCCTGAGGACAACTTCAAACAATCTCCAGCTAATTTATTTGTATAATGGAGAGAAAACACAAAGGGTATGCAAACTTGAAATGAATTGTCGAGACAAGTGTTGGTGTTGTGATCCAATGTTGTCTATACCCGAATCTCAACAAGTTCGGTTCACAATTTTCGGCCAATTTGAACCTCAAAATCAACAGTAGCATGAATTGGCCAACAACAAACAAGTACATTTCATGAATAAGGTAAAGAAATTAATCACTTGTCAACAACACTGTTAACTTCAAGTGGGTATTCCCTGTGAAATTAATCACTATTGTTCTTAAACTTCTTTAAGAATTAAGCTTGTGTTAATGCATCTAAAGTGTGACACATCTGTAGAAGCAAGCTTCATGATGATGAACCAAGCAATTTTGATGATGCCAAAAGCCCAAGTGATTGATTCAAGATTGATTCAAGACTTCAAGATCAAGCATCAAGAATCCAATCCAAGATTCAAGATTCAAAAGAAGAAATCAAGAAGCAACAAGTCAAGACTTCATATAGGATAAGTATTAAAAGAATTTTTCAAAAACAAAAAAGCACAGTTTTGTTTTACAAAAGAATTTTCTCAAATTTTCTAAGTTACCAGAGTGATTACTCTCTGGTAATCGATTACCAGTTATCAGTAATCGATTACCAGTGACCAGTTTGGTTTTCAAAATGTTTTCAAATGATTTGTAATGTTCCAAAATGATTTTCAAATAGTGTAATCAATTACACTATATTAGTAATCAATTACAAGTGAATCTGAAGGTTGGAATTCAAATCCAATTGTGAAGAGTCACAACTTTTCATAAAATACATTGTGTAATCGATTACACCATTGTGGTAATCGATTACTAGTGAATAATTTTAAAGAAAAAGTTAAGAGTTATAACTCTTAACATGGTTTTCTCAAAAGTCATAACTCTTCCAATGGTTTCTTTGACCAGACATGAAGAATCTATAAAAGCATGACTTTGGCACATGTTCAAAAGATATAATATATTCTTCCAAACAATCATTTTTTCACAATCTTTCTCTAACCATTACCCATTGTTTTTTCTTTGCCAAAAAGCTTTCTAAACTTTGTTTTCAAAACTTTGTTTTTCTGCAAGTGGAAATTCTACAGAAAACAAATGTGTGCTGTCTTTTCTTCCTTCTCCCTCTTTCCAAAAGATTCAAAGGACTAACCGCCTGAGAATTCTTTTGATTCTTCCTCTTCCCTTTAAACAAAAGATTTCAAAGGACTAACCGCCTGAGATATCTTTTGTTTCCCCTTACAAAGATTCAAGGAACTAACCGCCTAAGAATTATTTGTCTTAACACATTAGAGGGTACATCTACTTGGGTTGTAATACTGAGAACAAGAGAGGGTACATCTCTTGTGGATCAGTTCAAGTGGAGGGTACATCCACTTGGTTTTTCAAAGAGAACAAGGAAGGGTACATCCCTTGTGGATCTATGCTTGTAAAGGATTTTACAAGGTTATTGGAAATCTCAAGAACCGGTGATTGCTTGGGGACTGGATGTAGGCACGGGTTGTGGCCGAACCAGTATAAATCTTGTGTTTGTCTTCTTCTTCCCTACACTCTTTATCTTTCCGCTGTGCACTTTTTTATTTCCTCTTTACTTTTGTCTAAGTTATTGTTTTTGTTCTTTACTTTCTCATAACTTAGTAGTAAAGCCTAATTGAATCTAGTAACATTAAAAAGGATAAATTTTAAATTAGTCAAGACACGTTCATAATTAATTCAACCCCCCTTCTTAATTATTCTGAGGCCACTCGATCTAACAACATCTAGACACTTGACAAATTATGTAGCTACCTTAATTGACATAGAACAACATGTGTGGTTAGCTTAACCAGCCTTAAAAACATGAAAACAGAGAACACAACACAAATCTAAACCTACTCGTACCCATACCCGCCTGACTTGTAACTTGCAGTATTCATCACCCACTCTTAAAACATTTTGCTCCAATCATAATTGTGTGTGCTAATTCATGAGGTTCATGCTTCAATCTAACGCATTAATGATAACAGTAAAATGTCCTAAGCAATAAGCATCAATCGAATGGACAACGCTGTCCATTTAGGAGCAGAATTAGCAATGAAAGAATTGTAAAATCACAACAAAATCTTACCCCAGTTTGCAAGTACAATGAGTACAAAGAAGAGCAAACAGTGACCAGAAAACAAAACCGATAAGCCCTTGAGAAAGATGCTTTGGTACCAAGGGAATGGCTGTAAGGAAAGCCAACATAAACACCTACAGAAAATATTTAAATTAAAGGATCAACATTGAAGGTGATTCAGACCCGCAAACCAATCACTTAAACAATGTGGTTGAACTTCGTTCAACACAACTTACGCAGGACACGGCAGTGAGCGTGACGGCAAACACAATGGTAAGCGCAACAGCGGACACGGGGTAAGAGAAGATCAGTGACAACACTGAGGAGGTTAGAGTCGTAACGAGGGTGGGTTTACGAGACTGAGCGTGGGCAGAAAAGGGTTTTGGGTTTTTCATTTAAATAAAAACAAAAAATTGGTTTTTTTTTAAAAAAAAAACCGTTGTTAACGAGGTCATGTTAACATCGGTTTTTAGAAACCGATGTTAACTAATAATGCTAACATCGGTTTTTTCAAAACAACCGATGCTAATTAACTAATGTTAACATCGGTTTTTTGAAAAACCAATGTTAACATGACTTTGTTAACGTCGATTTTGACAAAACCGATGTTAATAAACACATCTTATTTACAAGAATGCCACCATGTTTTTGTTAACATCGGTTTTATCCAAAACCGATGTTTAAAACCGATGTTAATCTAGCAATGTCAAATTTATAATTTCTAGTAGTGTTAAACTCTAAGTAGATACTACACTCACCTGCATTAATTGAGGTTGTGAAAGAAAAGTGTATACCAATCATTAGCTCTAGATTAGAAGTATTGAAAGATAAAGCTCAATACATGCAAGTTAACTGGATCAATAGTAAAAGGATATTAGAAAATATTATCTATCAATGCATGCTGAGAAGGGGCTGTCACTAGCTATGATAAAGGATGGATCCAAGAATTTTAAGTTTTGGGAATATTATACATGTATATATATATATATATATACATACTAGTGTAATAACTAATGTATGTATGTATGTATGTGTGTGTGTGTGTGTGCATGTGTGCACGCACATGTGTTATGTAACCGAGGGGGGTAAACAATGGGAAGATTTACACCAATGAGTCATGAGCAACCAATAAGTGAACTTAATATCGCACCTTAACCCAAAATCTTAAGGCTCGTGTTTATGGGTCTTATCTTCACTTATATCGTTTTGAACCTTCTCATTCTTACCTGATGTGGAATTTCACCTCACACTTGTATTCCAACAATCTTTCCCTCAAGTGTGAGTCTCTTCCACATGGTAGTTTCCCCCTCAAGCGAAAGTCATTTTTAATCCACGGGTATTCAATGGTTGCCCTTAGAACTTAACCGTGGCTACCCCAACTCGTCTAGTCATTGTCGCCAATATGCTCTGGTGCCTTGCACCGTCGCACACACATACGGGACCCACTGCCTGGCCTCCATGCATGGACTCACCTATCAGGAAGACATTCACTACAAGGGTTCTTCATATTCATGGACCTGTCGCTTCCATCTTACTCGTTTGATCCAGTCATCAAGTTGAACCAGACTATGATACCAATTGTTATGTAACTGAAGGGGGTAAACATCGGGAAGATTTACACCAATGGGCCATGAGCAACCACATAAGTGAACTTGACACCACACCTTGACACGGGCAGATTTACACTTTCACCTCATACTTGTATTCCAACATGTTTTTGTCTCTCTATGTTGTCTTCGTTTTTGTGTCTACAGATAATGTTTGTGTTCATCTCTCTGTGTCTCTATGTGCGTGTGTGTGCATCTATGTGTGTGAAAGTGTAAAAGTTTGAAATCGTAAATATTATATTGATTATAACCTTAATTAATATAATTATTCATTTTGATGAATTAATTATAAAAATAATTCATATATTATTAATGAAATTATGAAAAAAATTATTATATTTATAAAGACTGTTATCTTTATTATGAGTGTAACACCCTGAAATATTGCTAATTATAAATCGATGTTTAACTGTATTTATCATGTTATTTGACTATATGGTTGACTTGAATGAGTTGAGGTATGGCTTGAATTAGTCATGTGTGATTTGCTTGATGTAGATGTTGAGTTATATGGAGTTTTGTTGAGTTAAGTTGAAATTGTCAAATTTCAAATTTTACCTAAACCTATTTCAGTAAAATCATGATCCTGAATTTTTTAACCGTTTGATTGTCTTCAAATTTTGGCTGGAGGTTCCTAACACAATATTCCATAATTTGGCCGTTGGGATTTTGAAACAAACAACTTTTGATATCTTGTGCTAAGCGCAATTCCAACCCGAGAGGGAATTGAACTGAACGAGAATTAGCGTGCTAAACGTAATTCCAACCCAAGAGGGAATTGCGTTGAACGAGAATTGTCGTGCTTAGCACAAGGGGATTTATGCTCAGCATAAGGGGATTTGCGCTCAGCGTGAATTGTCGCGCTAAGCACGAAAAATGGACTCCCGCTTAGCGAGACCTGCAGATTATAAATACATTCTTCAGCGTGAAAAACACGATTTTCCACTCTCCTCCTCTCTAAACTTCCACCTAAATCCTAACACCTTCTTCTCCACCACCCACGACCACCGGTGGCCACCATAAGGGTCTTAGCATTAACTCGTCAGCGCATTAACTTGTCGCCCTTAAGGGTCTTAGCATTAATTCGTCACCCTTAAATGGTCTTATCATTAACTCGTCGCCCTTAAAGGGTCGTATAGTCATGTGATTGTACAATTCATAGTTCATAACTCAATGCACACAACGTCTCAATGCACACAACGTCTCAATGCACACAACATCTCAATGCACATATATATTACAAGTCAATACATACTCAATTTATCACATGCACTCGGTCTCAATCACAATGGTATAATCTCAATTTAACATGTTATCACACCTCATGAATCATATACACTTTACCTACGAACTATGCAATACACACAACTACTCAATTATTTTCAAAATCATTTTAACTCATCGCGCTTGTGATTAAACTCGTCGGGTTTCTACAGTGGATCCCATCATAATACTCGCGCCCTTAAAGGGTCTTACAATTGTGTGATTGCACAGCTCATAGCTCACAACTCAATACACACATCTCATTTCAATACACATGTATTTCATCATTCATCACAAGTTCAATTTATCACATACTCACAATTTGAATCACCATTTCATAATCTCAACATAACAATTTATACAAAAGGTTTATCACAACATGGGGAGTAAAACCTCTCAAATAATTTCACATAATTATATCAAAATCATGGGTCAAAACACAAAAAACATTAAGAGCACTCAATTTTATCTATTAATTCTCATCAGAACATCAATTGGTACATAAAACTCAACAATATTGTATTTATTATTGTAAAGGAAAAATTAAAATTCAATAAACATCCCAAAATAAACCCCAATTTAATCCTCTAAGGATCCCTACTCATGTTCATTCTAACCCCAATTGCGATAAACGCATCACTTACCTCTAAGCGGGCTCACGTGTGCATTGTCACAGCAATAGTGACATTTCTAGCGGTTTTCTGAAACTCCTTCAATTTTTCCTCCGACTACTCTAATAGGGTTCCCAAACGTCAGAGAGAAGGAGAAGAGATTGAAGCCTCCATTTTATACTGTCTTCGTGTGATTCTGTTTTTTCTCTCTACAAACATTATTTCATAAATCACAACGGTGAAGGTGTGCATAACTGAATCTTGAACCACATATCAAAATTTCACAATAGTCCAATGGTTAACGGGTCCAGGATCGTAGTTTTACTGAGACAGTTTTGGGTTTCTATGGGAAAAGAAAAAGTTGTGATAAAAAGAGTTTTTCTATCAACTTCGACATCTTTTTGTAATTCCCAACGGTGAGATTGTTTGGAAGTGAGTTTCAACAATGGTTCTTAAATTTCACGACGATCCAACGGTGAATAAATCCGAGATCATTATTTTTTTGGGACAGATTTGGTGGTATGCGAGAAAAGAGAGGGTTTTTGGGAGGGGAGGAGAAAAAATGAAATTGAGAGGAAGAGGAGACGTAGAAACTATCATCAGTCAAAACTGATCTAACATATTTCTATTTATACCTAGGGTACTTACAACCCATCATTTATTTTATTTTTTTATTTTTTTATTATTTTATAAAAAGAAACTCTATTTTATTCTCTATCAACAACAACAACAACAACGCCTTATCCCACTAGGTGGGGTCGGCTACATGGATCAACTTCCGCCATAATGTTCTATCAAGTACCATACTTCTATCCAAACCATTAATTTCGAGATCCTTTTTTATAACCTCTCTTATAGTCTTTTTGGGTCTTCCTCTGCCTCGAATTGTTTGTCTTCTCTCCATCTGGTCTACTCTCCTCACTACAGAGTCTACCGGTCTTCTCTCTACATGCCCAAACCACCTAAGTCTATTTTCCACCATCTTCTCTACAATAGGCGCTACTCCAACCCTCTCTCTAATAGCTTCGTTTCTAATTTTATCCTGTCGAGTCTTACCACACATCCACCGTAACATCCTCATCTCCGCTACACCTACTTTATTCTCATGTTGGCTCTTGACCGCCCAACATTCTGTTCCGTACAAAATCGCCGGTCTTACCGCAGTCCGATAAAACTTTCCCTTTAGCTTGATCGGTACCTTTGCATCACATAACACCCCCGATGCTTTTCTCCATTTCATCCATCCTGCTTGAATGCGATGATTCACATCCCCTTCAATTTCCCCATCATCCTGTATTACAGACCCAAGATATTTAAACCGTGTGACTTGAGGGATAATATGGTCTCCTATTTTCACCTCTGAGTTAGAAACCCTCCTTCTTTTGTTGAACTTACATTCCATATACTCCGATTTGCTTCTGCTTAGGCGAAAGCCATGTGTTTCTAGAGCTCGTCTCCAAGTTTCCAACCTCTCATTCAACTCCTCCCTCGACTCTCCAAGGAGGACTATGTCATCTGCAAAAAGCATGCATCTCGGCGCTATCTCTTGGATTTGTTCCGTGAGGACATCCAGAATTAAGGTAAAAAGGTAGGGGCTAAGGGTTGACCCTTGATGTAAACCAATTGTGATGGGAAAATCGTCTGACTCTCCACCCTGTGTCCTAACACTAGTTGATACCCTATCATACATATCTTGGATAGCTTGAATATATGCAACCCTAACCCCTTTCTTCTCTAGAGCTTTCCACAAAATCTCTCTAGGCACTCTATCATACGCTTTCTCCAAGTCAATAAAAATCAAGTGCAAGTCTTGTTGGGCCATGCGATATTGCTCCATCACCCGCCGTAATAAATAAATCGCTTCCATGGTCGACCTTCCCGGCATGAAACCAAATTGATTCTCAGTAACTTGAGTCTCCTTTCTTAATCTCCGTTCGATCACTCTTTCCCATAATTTCATGGTATGACTCATGAGCTTGATTCCCCTATAATTTGCACAATTTTGTATATCCCCCTTGTTCTTATAGATTGGCACTAACGTGCTTCTCCTCCATTCCTCCGGCATGCGTTTTGACCTCATAATTTCGTTAAAGAGTTCGGTGAGCCACTCAAGACCTCTATCTCCAAGAGTTTTCCACACTTCAATAGGTATGTTGTCTGGCCCCACCACCTTACCATTACTCATTCTTTTCAACGCTTCCTTTACTTCCTGTTTCTGAATCCGACGATAGTACTTATAGTTCCGGTCCTCTTCTCTTGTGTCTAGACTGCTAGAGTCATATCCATATCCATCATTAAATAAGTTGTGGAAATACGCCTTCCACCTTTCCTTGATATCCTTTTCATGCACTAAGACTTTGCCTTCTTCATCCTTAACACACTTTACTTGATCCAAATCTCTAGTCTTCCTCTCTCTACCCTTAGCAAGCCTATATATAGATCTTTCTCCGTCCCTGGTTCCTAGAGCTTGGTATAGTCCGTCAAAAGCTTGGGCTCTTGCCTCACTCACCGCCTTTTTGGTTTCATTTCTAGCTATCTTATACTTATCCCAAGTTTCAGAATTTCTACACCTAGACCACTCCTTGAAAACACTCCTTATTTTATTCCCTATCAAATGAATAAATAAAATATATTTTTTATTTTCTCTCAAACCATTACTTTAATTAATAAAGTTATTTCTCCTTATTTATTTAATTATAAAAATCTCATCATTTTTCTAAAACTCTATTTATTTATAAATAACAATCCTTTTTAAATTAGTTTTAAAAAATGGGATGTTACATTTTCTTCGAGCTAACCATGATTTCTAAGTCTTTTCCTTGTTAGTTTGAGCCTATCTTTGCATCTCTTTAGACTTGGGTACCATTAGGTGTGGGAATAGGCTAGGCCGGCTTACAGGGGCCTACGACATGGCCTACATAAAGTCTGGCCTGGACTGGCCTATTTAATAAAAAGGTTAGGCTTGAGATTTTTTAAAAGCCTATTAAATTAAATAGACCAGACTTAGGCTTATTAAAAAGCCTTATAAGCCTGATAGGCCGGTCTATTTATATGTATATATACTTATATGATTGTTTTGGGTACCAATATATATGTGTCATTGCATTGAACAGAACACATGGTATAATTAATATTTTTTTTGAAACTAACAGACTTTGATTACACACTACTACTCCATAACTTTCATTCCTATAGTCAAGTAAGACTTTAATTACAATCTAAGTGGTGTGAGTCATGTGCTGACTGTCGTTTCATTCTTTTTACTTGTTTTAAGAGATTCAGTTCATTCCCTTTATATTTCTCATTATTTTTATTGGTTTATTTTCCTATTCCTTTTAACGTTTCCTTTTCCTTTTTCCTATTACGTTTTCTCTCTATGTTGAAGTAAAATAGAGAACACAACTAACAAAAATTGCAAAGCAAACAAAAATCGTATCATTTTCACTTTAAGCTTTGGTAGAGGTAAAACTTCAAAACCTTGCCATTCTTTCTTTCATCTTCTTATTCCTTTAACAAGTTTCATTATGAGTCTTGATTTAGGCATGTTCACGTTGGTTTTTTGTTACTTGGTGATATATGATTTCTATCAATACTTTTTTGCATGTCATTATAACTATTATATTTAGATAGCTTTTTCATTACCGAGGCAATGTAGTTTTGGGACATCAATTTTAATGGTTCCTCTTGTTGTTGTCCTATGTTATGTGATGTTTCAATTCATATTTTTACTATGTTTAGCATATGTCTTCTCCCTTGGAAATTAGTGAACAAATAGAAGGTGTGTTATTAAAAATTAAGCCAAATTATATATTAAGGTCTTGTTTAGCCTATTATAGAAGGTGTGTTATATTTTTTGGTAAAAATAACTATCAAAGGAATATTAAAGGTTTAATGTGAAGAAGGCTTTTAAAAAGGCTATTATGCCAGGCTAGGCTTTTAAAAAGGTCAGGCCGAACCAAAATAAAAACCTTTGATAGGCTATAGGCCAGACTTAGGCCTAAAAAATTCATCATAGGCTAGGCTCAGACCTTTTAAAGCCTGGTCTGGCCTATTCACACACCTAGGTACCATTGTTGGATGTTTTTGCACTTCCTTTAAAAAACCCTTGAAAAAGAGACGTTGTAAAAGTTGCCTTTTTATAAAATAGACTTTGTTTTTGTAACATTTGTTGAACCCTGGTCATAGTGGCATGATCAGAATTTCAAAATGACATCTCTTTGATATGAATCTCAAAACACCCCTTTAACCCCTTTTTAAATTGAATGGGTATTTGACCCCAAAAGTTAATATTAACCTTGTTTTTGAAATCTATACTAAATTATCTTTGATTTGGTATATAGAGCTTTGTGTTTGGACGAACAGGCGTGAACCTAAGAGATCTTAAAACAACACCACAAGGAACTAATAGAGAGATATAGATAGGTGAGGGGAGTTTATTGTTCGTTTACAGCTTTTGATACCATAGTTGGGGCAGGAAATCCAATTATGGGGGTGTATGTTTGTACCTGTGCATGTTGGTTTTCAAGAAAAATGGTGTTTTTAACTAATGGGATGCGATATATTTGTTATTGATGTGTATGCTGGTTTTCAAGAAAAACTGTGTTTTTACTAATGGGATGTGATATGTTTGCTATTGATGATTGAAATTGTCAGTGATGTTGTTGTTGTATTGATTGAAATTTTTGGAAAAAGTTTTAATTATAGAGGAGACTCTGCCCAAAATTTTATATTTATTTTTTTATTAAATTTTAAATGGGCATAAGAGTTTGTTTTGAATACCATATTTTTCCTCTTTAATTTAGAATTTTCCTTAAAAATGAGTCTTGTGATATTATAGATTGTTGTTGTATGAGGTTTATGTTGCCTGAAGACCTGAGGAATGTGAATCCCGGACATGAATTTATATATATGTATGTGGAATGTGATTGCTTGTGATGTTGATGTTGATGATGTATGTTGTGTATGTACATGGGGGGTGTGGTGACCATGTTAGATATCCCTAGAGGGAGAAATATAGTGTTTTAAAGAGTTTTAAGCATTCCTAGAGAGAGAAGGGGATGACTTAGAATCTTTAACTATCCATGGTCAGTGCATTGATGATGCTCATGTTTCATACTTCATATTGCATGGAAATAGTATAAACTTTGTAAGTAAGTAATCATATTTTTTCATGAGGAAAAATAATTGTACTTAGGGGCATGCCACTCTGGTTGATCACCTTGGGGGAAGTTGCCTGTGCACGACAGGATGACCTTAACACTTGCTACCTAGTTTTCCTAAGTGAGAGTGTCATATGGACATGCTTAGGCTATTTCCTGATAAATGGTACCACATTGCATTTTAGAGTTAAGTCAGGTACATGCATCATTCTGAGCATATATGATTTGAATTATGGAAAAGTTGATGACTAGTTTGTTAGGTGTATGTTGAACCGATGGGTTATTAAGAATGATTGTGGTCATTGTTATTGTTTTCTTGTTAATCATTGTCTTTTGGTGTTTATTGATTTTTTATAATAAACTCACTTTTGCAATTTTGTACCGTGTGATTGGTGTCTGTGATGATCTTGAACTTTCATTCGTGGGAGCAGATGAGCAGCAATAGGTGACTTGGAGGGAAGTCTTTTGTTGGAGCCGCCAAGCCGACGTGATAACGTTGGAATTTATTTTGGGGAAGATTTGTGTTTTGTTATGAACTCTTCCTCATTTGGTTCCTTGAATCTTTTTGATTGGGCATGTAAGTCCCAAGTTTAGATATATGTAAAAAAATCTAAATTATGTTCTGACATTTGAAAGATGTGTAGCGGTGTAATATATATATATATATATATATATATATATATATATATATATATATATATATATATAAGTATGTATTTGTTCATGTGTTTGAGTTGTTTGATGAATGTACATCGCGAAAAATTTACCATCATTTTCACAATCAAATTAATGGAGCTTTTACTTAAAAATTAAAATGTCACATTTTATAGTAAGTGATATCGTAGCGACAAGGCAGGTGATGTGAATCTTGAAACTAGCCAAATACAGGCTAAAGGCCCAAGTGGAGAAGGGTGAAGGCCCAAGTGGAGAAGGATAAAGCCCCCGAGTGGAGAAGGATGAAGGCCCAAGTGAAGAAGGATGAAGGCCCAGAGGCAGAGACACTATCAAGACTATTCATTGTTGTTGAAGACCCAGATTAATTTGAAGGCCTAAGTTAAATATGTTTTTTGTTATAATTTTTATTTATTGTAATTTTGGTCCAAACTGTTTAAAAGGCCTATGTCTATTTTTATCTTTTTGTTCAGATACACTATAAGTATTGGTTTTTGTTTTGAATAAAAAAAAACTTTTGGCATTTCATAAAATTTGGTGAGAGTTTCTCTCTGGGTTCCGTGTTGAACCAATCTCAGACTTATCAAGATAATCTTTGTGGCGTCTACCCTGACTTATCTTCCTTCACCGAAAGTGGCGTCTACCCTGACATATCTTCCATCACTGGAAGTGGCGTCATCCAAATCTCCGGAGCCTGTATCAAACGTTCCGCCCCGTAAGGTTCACATCATCTGGTATCAGAGCTTCGGCTCTTGATACAGGTTCTATCCTATCCTATCCTATTTTTTTTTCTTTGTAATTTGTCTAGGTTCGTGTTTTTGTCCTTGTTCTGTTATTTGCGTTCTTGTTTACATCTTGTTTCGTTCTTGTTTGCGTCTTGTGTTCTGTTATTTGCGTTCTTGTTCTTGTTCTTGTCACGTTCTTGTTCTTGTTTCTTGTGTCTTTCACACTTTGTGTAAAAAAAAAAAAAGTTGCATAAATTTTGAAAAAAAAGTGGGTGTTTGATCTTTGAACACGAAATTGAGGCATTTAGAGGTGTTTTTTTTTTTTGAAAGAAAATCGTGGATCAAATCCCCTTATCTAGATTATCCTCTGAATTCTGAGCGTTTTGATATATAGTGGGCCTCAAACAGACAATCGTAGCAAAAGTTATGAGCATTTGAAGTTTACTTATCATATATGTTATCTTATCTATTATCCTATCTATTATCTTATTTGTTATCATATCTGTTATCCAAATTAAATCTAATTTGTTATCCAAATCTGATCTGTTATCCAAATCAAATCAAGTCTAATCTGTTATCCAAATCAAATCCAATCTGTTATCCAAATCAAGTCTAATCTGTTAACCAAAATCAAATCTAATTTGTTATCCAAATTAAAGCTGCTACACAGTCTGTGATAATTAAACTGTCTTTCTTGTTATATACCTTGTGTGTCTAATTTGATTCATCCAGGAACTTAAGAGGGAGTGAGTGGTAAAAGGCAAGAGTGAAAACATCACGCAAAAGCCTATATTGATAGCATCAAACACGAGTGAACTACCATCAAAGAGAGAAACACGTGAGTAGAGTATGGTGAGGTCTTGAATTTTTTTTTTTAATTTACTGCAAAATTCTTTGTTCCTTAATAATGGCAAGAGTTGGTGACAATGGTGGTGTATATCATCAACTGGACGGATCTCAGCGCTTATTTCTGGACGCGATGACTACATAAATGCAACGTTTATTGAACCGTAACAAAGAAGAGCTCTACAGACGAATAGCCAAATCTTCTTTGTTTACTCTTAAACCTCTATCCCCTAGAGAAGTGTGTGATGACCAAATCAGAATGAGAGAAAAGAGAGAACAAGAGAAAGAAAATAGTGAGGCACCACAAAGGAATATGAAAAAGAAGAGTGATACACCTGAGGAAAAGAGTGATACACATAAGAGAGAGAGAGTGATACACATGAGAGAAAATTTAATTATTTTCTAGAGGTGAGTGAAGTGAGGAAAGTGTTACCTGCTCATGAACCACTCAATCTACAGTATTGCAAAGACAGTAAAATTTCTACTGATAATTCTAATGAGTTTACTATTTCTATTTCTCCTAGTGTTCAACCCTTATTGCAAGAATTTAAAAATGTCTTTCCAAAGGAGATTCCTCATGGACTGCCACCTTCAAGAGGCATAGAACATCAAGTTGATCTCCTCCCCGGAGCTTTATTGCCTAACAGGCCAACTTACAACAGCAAGCCCCAAGAGACTCAACATAAGGATGCACAAGCCAAAGTTGAGTATGTGAAAAGATTGTATGACCAAGTGAAGGTGCAAATTGCAAAGAAGAATGAAAGCTATGCCAAGCAAGCCAACAAGAAAAGGAAGGAAGTGGTACTTGAATCCGGTGATGATCCTGGACATTTGAGGGCAAATGTTTTCCAAGAAGGAGGGAATGATGAGAATCCTGAAACTGGCCAAATACAGGCTAACGGCCCAAGTGGAGAAAGGCGAAGGCCCAAGTGGAAAAGGATAAAGCCCCCGAGTGGAGAAGGATGAAGGCCCAAGTGGAGAAGAATGAAGGCCCAGAGGCAGAGACACTATTAAGACTATTCATTGTTGCTGAAGGCCCAGATTAATTTGAAGTCCCAAGTTAAATATGTTTTTTAGTTATAATTTTTATTTATTGTAATTTTGGCCCAAACTGTTTAGAAGGCTCATGTCTATTTTTAACTTTTTGTTCATATACACTATAAGTATTGGTTTTTGTTTTGAATAAAAAAAACTTTTGGCATTTGATAAAATTTGGTGAGAGTTTCTCTCTGGGTTCCTTGTTGAACCAATCTCAGACTTATCAAAGTAATCCTTGTGGCGTCTACCCTAACTTATCTTCCTTCACTGGAAGTGGCGTCATCCAAATCTCCGTAGCCTATATCAAGCGATCCGCTCCTAGTCAGGATCTCATCAGCGGGTCATTACACCTTCTACTCCAACCCAAACCAAAACAACTCCTATGACACCAAATCCTATCTTGGTGCCCTATGGGGTTTAGAACCAATTAAATGGTAATCTAATTTAGTCTTAATTAGGGGGTGTTCACGGGTACGAGTCACCCATGAACCCGAATTGATCCAAACCGATCCAAATAATTTGGGTTGGGTCATTTATGTATTTGGATTAAAATCAAACCGAACCGATCAAAATCGTTCATGTATGGGTTAGGTCATAGGTTTAGATTTATAAATCCGATCAAAACTGAACCGAACTGATCAAAACCAATCCAAATTTTTAGAGTTGTTTGGTTTGACTTTAAATACTGTTAATATTGGGACTCCAAGTATTGGAACGGGTAAGTGTTGGGACTATTAATGTTGGAACTTCTTAAGACATTACTTTCAGGTACATTGTTATTTGTTTCACCTTTTTTTCATATTTTTTTTTTTTTTGTCATGTTTATAATATTAATGGATCATATTTTTTTCATTTGTTTAAGTAAATCTAATTGCAACAAATCTGGTTACAACAAAGCTTATTACAAGAAATTAGTTTGGAAGAAATAGTTGTGATCCGGACTATTATAGTAAATCCCGTTAAAGAATATTTTGTTTTAATTTGTATTAGTCTATTTTAGAATGTTATGTTGATGGTATTAAATAAATCAATTTTTGGATATTTAAATGAATCATAATATAAAATAGTAGTTCTAAGAAAAAAAAATTTAAATGGGTAACCTATTGGTTTGAATTGAACCAAACCGTTAATGATTGAGTTAGGTTGGGTTGGGTTTCAAAATTGTTTTTGTCAAAACCGAACTAAACTAAACCGATCAAATTTGATTGGATTGGATCATGAATTTGACCAAAACTAGCCAAAACCAACCCGCAAACACCTCTGGTCTTAATTGAGACGAAAGGACTAAATTAAATCAATTTAAAAATTAAAGGATTAAATTGAACCATTTAATAAGAATCAAATTGAATTTTAAAAAAAAAATTAGATGACCAAAACAATAATTTAACACTCTTAAAACAATCTAATTAAGAAGGCCAAAATATTAAAATGATCGAGAAAAGAAAACTAGCAATAAAGAGGTGTCTATGAAATAGAAGGCCGGAGATTAGTGAAGAATGAATATTATTAACCGGTATCCTTTTCAAATTGTCACTCCCAGAAATATCTTAGTTAAATCTACAACTATAATTTTCATACATGGTAATATAATTTATTTTAATTTTACTACCTAAATTTCACTTCCTGTTTTTTTATTTTACTATTCGAAATTTTTTTTTATTTTGATTTAGGAGGTAAGATAATAAAAAATTAAAATTTAGGTGATAAAAACAAAATGAGTTATATTACAAATATAAAATACATATATATTTAAATCTAAAAAATATTATGTTTTGATCTCTACATTTTATTAATTATACTATTTTACTCTTTAACTTCTTATAAATCACACACTGTACCCACAATTTCTTTCTGACTTTCATATCAAATTAATTATATTAAACTGTTAAGAATAAAAATCATTAAAAACAGTTAACATTTAAAAAAAAAAAAAAGTGTATAGTCAATCACAATGCCTATCTTTCCATTAGTTTGAGATAGATAAAATGCCTCGAAGAAAAAAAATATAAAGGGAAAGGGAGAAAAGTAAAATGTTTAATGATCTCGTTAAATTCTACAAGTCACATTAAAAACCAATTTATAGACACAAGAAATGACATAAAAGTCTAAACCAATAGAGAAAGCTTACATGATGTTGTGCATTACTACTATATGGAATAAATTAAAATAAAAAGTCAAATAGGAGTACCTAATTATGCAGTCAATATTTAACATCATCATATCATGATATAGCTCCCTTTTTTCCCTCCCAATTTTGATTTTATATGTGTTCTCATTAACATGATCATTGTAACAATTTTTTTTCTCTATGCCCTTAATAAAAGCCTAGAATGGCTTTTCAGACTTCAAATAACCTTTTCTAGGGGTGTCAAATCGGCCTGTTCTTCAGAAAAGCTTGGCTGGGTTTAAATTTGAGACCCATAAACTATTTAGGCTTGCCACATTTAGCCCGCAAGCCCGTCGGGCCAGAAGCGGGCTGGTGCGGGTCAACTCGTGGGCTAGTGTTTTTTTTTAAAAGAAAAATAGATTATGGACTTTGAAATGGCCCAAACGCACTCTCGCAGTCCAAGTGACCCAAACGCACGCAAGCCAGACTAGACCCTCATGGCCTTTTGAATTGAATCTCATTTCTCACTCTCTTGAATCTCTTCTCTCGAGCTATCTCTCTCAAGACCCTTACCCTCGACCTCAAGCCCTCACCCTTCTCTTTCGATTTCGAACCCCATCAGCCTCACATCTTCGATTGGACTTCGAGAGCCTCACCCTCAGTCCCTCACAGCCTCCCTCCACGGCAGCGGCTCCGTGTCAGCCTCACGCTCACGGCCTCCCTCTCTCTCAAGACCCTCACCCTCGACCTCGAGCCCTCACCCTTCTCTTTCGATTTCAAACCCCAACATCAGCCTCACGTCTTCGATTGGACTTCGAGCCTCACCCTCAGTCCCTCACAGCCTCCCTCCACAACTACAGCTCCGCGTTAGCCTCACCCTCACGGCCTCCCTCTCTCTCAAGATCCTCACCCTCACAAGGTGACAAGGTCATCTAGATTCTAGATATTGAAGTTTGTGATAAGTTTTATTCTTTTATTGCTCACTACTAGTATATTATTATTTTTAGTTATAAAAAATTATAAAGAGACAAGAGTTAGATTCAAAATTGATGTTACCAACAATGATAAAGGACAATGCTAAATTGATGTTACCAACAACGATAAAGGACAATACAAAATCTGGAGAAAAAAAAAAATTGGCAGGTTGACGGGTGGTCCACATGCCAAATGGGTAGGGCTAGGAAAGGTAGTCTATTTTGCTTAATAGGGCGGGCCGGGCTGGCCCATTTATGACGGGCCAAAAGCGGGCTGAGCCAAAACGGGTCGGGCCGGCCATTATTGACAACCCAAACCTTTTCTATTAAATACATTAATTGGAAGTTATGGACAAAATGAATCGCGTGGCACTAAGCCACTAACCAAAACTCACCAAAGGAGCGACAATGGAATGGGCCCAAAAATAAACGGGCCTACTCTTTTTGTTTTGACCAAAGGTAACCCTATGTGGAAAGTGCAAATATCCCACGTGCTAAACAGCATTTAAAAATTAAAATAAGGGTTAAATGTATTATTGGTTCATGTAATATAATGTTTTTTTTGTTTTTATTTTTTAAAAAAATATTTTTTAATCCTTATAAAATTTGTTTGTTTTTTTTTTATTTTTAAAATATTTTAAATAATGTTTTAAATAATAAAAAAATATTTGAATAATAAAAAATGTTAATTAAAGTATTTTAAGAATAAAAAAATAATCACATTTTATAATGATTAAAAAAAATTACAGGAATGAAAATAAAAAAATACTATTACAAGAATAAAAAATATATTTAGTGCATAAAATAAAATTAAACAGCACCATTAGATATGAACAAATATTTTTCAAAGAGATAAGAAATCGAAAGCAGAACAGAACCTCCACCGGGTTGGAGACACATGCACGCATTGGACAGTGTTTGGTGACAACACAAATCGTGGCCTGCACACCAAGCTCTTCACAGTCTACATATAATGCGATAAATTATTACATAATCAATTAAACTCTCCGTAGGCCGTAGCATATATTCAAGTTTTACTAATTCTTTCTGATAAATTAATAATCTCAATTGTATATCACTTAAGATTTGCACAGCTTGTGCTGTTATTCAATATAATTACTTTTGCTTATTAAAAAAAACTTAAGCTTGGTTGGAATTGACACGCGGTGGTTTAGACCATATAATAAAAAATTTAATGAGAAATCAATACACATCATTAAGCACAATATTCTCTTTTTTGTTGATTAAAAATTATAAAAAAAATTACTTTAACATCTTATTTTTTTTACAAGAACTCTCGCATCATATGTAATGAATTCCTCATATGATTATGTAAATTTTAACTAATAATAGAGAATATGTGACTAATATTTCTCTTCAATTGCATGATCACAATTTGATTTGATTTTCCCTTTTCTTCATAATTTAGTATTTGTAAACACTTCTTTTGATTTTTATTGTTTTTGAGTATGCACCTATAGGGATTTGAGGAGGGTTTGCTTCACTCAAGATTCTATATTTGGTGGGCAACGTAAAACCTTCATTTTCTAACCCATGTGTTTCTGATTCACTCGCCATGCCTTTGCTAAGCTCTTGTCTTCAAAAGGTGTAGAAGCTCCCTAAAGTAACCCATCAACTTTATTGACGAATTTAATCGGGGATGAATAGCAAAAGATTATTAATGAGAAAATTAGACAAATTGGTTTACTAAGTATTTTATTATTTTTTATATATTGCAAAAAACAGAAAAAAAAATCCAAGTATATGGAGTTTGTCAGGAACAGAGAAGTCATGTATGATGCATCTGTCATTTAGTTTAAAAATACACAACTGAATTCTTGGGCATGCAGGTTGATGCTAATTAATTTAAATCACAAAGATCTCACCAATCATTAATCTGTTATTGCCAAATAAAGATAAATATTTGTAGACAACTTGCTTGTTGTATTTTTTTTATTCTTAGCAATTGAAGACAACTTGGTTGTAGCATATGGATCCTTCTACATGTTGAGAATTTTATATTTTTTATATAGTCATGCCTCTTCTTGTGGTTAATTGTTTCCCTGTTAAGCTAATAGTAGGTATGTGTGCATACACACCAAACACAAATTGTGGATCCAAATCCTACCCTTGTACAAGTTACGTTGATGTGTACGTTAAAAAATAGATGAACGAGATTCTCATATCCATATGATTTTCTTGGATCTTTAATAGCTAATTACCAATAAAGAAGAAAGCTGGTTAAGGATTTAAACGACATGCAAACCAATGCAATGCAGTATGATTAATTGATAGATAGTTTTGCTCTGTGGTTGCTGGTCAGGTGTTCGTTCTCCAATCTATGGGAGCATTTATTTTAAGAATAATTTTTTGGTCCCCAGAAATGTTATTCTTAAAACACGAGAATGTTATTTTGAGATATTTAATAAAACATATAAAACATGTGTTTGTTTAACTATAAAATTAATTGAGAATATTTTTTATATTTCTGAAAATAATTAAGACATATGTTTGGTTAAATTATTTTTCCTAAAAATATACATTATAATTACTAAAATATTCATATTATGATAAAGATGATTTTTTCACAAAACACATCTTTATTATAAAATTAATAAATGACAAACAAATTATACTCAAAATAACATATATAATAGATTCTCATGACAAAATCTCTTACTACTCTTTTATTATTCATTAGAGTATGATTCAAAATATACATTGATATATCTATCCACGCCATATCATACATGCAATGAACAATGGATCATGGACAAAAAATTATTGTAGGTAAAATTCTTGACATGGGTGGTTAATAAAAATTGACACCAGTGAAAATGACAAAAATTAGACCATGTAAAGGAAGAGATTATTAAGAGGTGAGTGTGACACTGGATAGGAAGAGAATATATATGTATTTTTATTCATAAAGATGATTTTTTCCCTTGGGAATAAATATTCCCTACCTCCTTGGTTGAAATTAAATATTAACTGAAAGTGAAATTATTATTTACTTACATAAAAAGATATATCGGGGATTAATTATTTTATTACTACTTAACAAATGTCAGGATTATTTTTTCCTTTACTATAGTCCTGGGATTACAAAATAATCTACCCATGAAACAAATACCCCTATATCTGTAGAAAAATATTTATTGGAAAAATCAATTTGTTAGTCTTTCACTTCAAATAAAAAAAATTACCCCGGTTTAAAAAATGGACACTCAATGTTATTCGTATAAATTCTTTTTACAAAATCAATAATCAATAATGTATTACATCCAAATTTGAGTAATTCTATGCATTTTTCCTTTCGCGTGGTTATATTGAAAGAATTACGGGATTTAATATTTCTCTAATATGTCCAATGGAGATAAACAGAATATATCCTATAAGAGAGACAAAATTTTATTTATGCTTTTATTGCTTAATAAACATTTGAATTTTGAACTAAATGACACAAGAAAATACCAAAACCAAAAACATGCTTGCCGACCATTCCTATGCTCTTCCAAATTGCCCATCAATTTGCTATTATGTTCTTTCTTTATACGTCTCTATTATGATTTATGATTGCCATCATAGTCAATACTCTCACATGAACAATCAAATTTGCTATTATGTTCTTTCATAATATTTTTTTTGACTGAACCAGTATTCTTTGTTCTAGTGCTAAAGATTAATTTCTTAAAAGGGACATGCTAGGTGGATCCAACAACATTGTTGGTGCACCTAGCAAATTTTTGAATGGACAAAAATGCTCTTATACCAATCTGTGCATCCGGAAGAAGGTTTTTATTGTAAAATATTTTGAAAAAAATTAATGGGCCAAGACTCGAACCCAAGATTCTAGGATTATTATGACAATGCTCTAACCAACTAAGCTAATGAATCAATTACATTATAAAATAAATAATATTAGTATACATAAATTATTACTATACATAATTATCACTAACATTTGTAATGCATATTTAATGCGCATGTAAATTTGAATAATAAATATTTACTTATGTAATCTGTATATTTTTTTTAAAATAAAAAATATTTTTTATGACAACATTTTATTTGTATTACAAAATTTAATATATATTAAATAAATATTATTTGTTTTATAACGTGAATTAAATATGCATTAAATTTTATAATAATAATCCGAATTAAAAAAAATATTTAATGCAAGCTTTGGTTTTCTTAAAATTTTAATGACAATTTTGCCCCTGTCTTATTTTTCTTTAAATTTATTGCGCCTGCTTCCGATTTTACGCTTCCTTTGTGTTTCACTTTCACTCTCGTCCCGTGTGTTGGGTGGTTTTTGCAAGCTTTGGTGGGTTTTGCAAGTTTGTTGGAAGTAGCTGTTCGGTGAAGGTTAAATATTGGTGATTTCTATCGTAGTTACTCTTCTTATTCCCTTGGAGGTACGCATTTTATGGTCTTTTTTTTTGTGTTCATATGTTACAGAAGAAGCAGTAAAATGCCGAGGAAGGTTATTCAGTAAAAACTTCTTCTGGAAGAAGTTCCTTCTTCCGGAAGAAGCTCTTCCGGAAGTTGATGCTACTTATTCCGAAAGAAGATCTTCCATAATAAGGTATGTCAGCTTCCGGAAGAACTTATTCCGGTACTGCTTCTTCCGGAAGAAGTTCTTCCGGAAACTGTATTTTTTTAAATTTTTTTTTGGAATTGTGTTTTTAAATTTGTGAAAAAATTAATATATATGAATATTATAATTTATAATATTTGTATTTGATATTTTTTAAATTGTGGATAATTGGTTTAATTAGGTATATTATTAAATGATTTAGATAAAATAATTGTATTTTGTTGTAATAGTAAAATGTTTTATTAGTTGTTAGTTATAGTGTTAACTTTAGTTTAAGTAAATAATTTAGTTTTAACTTTTGTATTACATTTGTATGATGTATAATTTAATAATATGTCGTTAAGATGGACGAAGATCAATGGACGTATGACTATACGATGTCACAAGAAGTTCATATGGATTATGATAATGAAGAAGAATGTGGTGTGAATGAACCACATGTTGATTGTTCAAATGTTTTTAATACCTATCAGGTAATCATGTTCATTAGTTTGAATCATTTGGTTGAACGTATGTTTCGTATAAAAATTAATATGTCGGAGTTGCGTTGTAGGTCTTTGGTACTCGAGATGATGTTTTGCAGTGGGCTCGAACAGTTGCCCATGAAAACGGATTTATTGCAGTGATTATGAGGTCTGACACAGATACAGGTAGCAGAAGAAGAAGTTCAATTGTGTTAATTGGGTGTGAAAGGAGTGGTCTGTACAAGTGTAGGAATAAAGAACTCGTTAGAAGAGACACTGGGAGTAGGAAATGTGGTTGTCCCTTCAGGCTTCATGGGAAACCAATGCATGGAGGGGAAGGTTGGATGGTGAAGTTGATCTATGGGATTCACAATCATGAATTGGCCAAGTCCTTAGTTGGACATCCATACGCTGGGCGATTGACTAAGGATGAAAAGAAAATTATTGCTGATATCACAAAGTCGATAGTGAAACCAAAAACCATCTTGCTAACGTTGAAGGAGCACAATGCCAACAGTTGCACCACGATCAAGCAAATTTACAATGCAAGAAGTGCATATCGTTCTTCAATAAGAGGAGTTGATATCGAAATGCAACATCTGATGAAGCTTCTTGAACGTGATCAATACATTCATTGGCATAGATTGAAGGATGAAGTTGTGGTGCATGATCTGTTTTGGTGTCACCTAGATGCAGTAAAGTTATGCAATGCATGTCATCTGGTGTTTTTTATAGATAGTACCTATAAAACAAACAGGTACAGACTCCCACTACTTGACTTTGTTGGGGTGACACCAACGGCGATAACATTCTCTGCTAGGTTTGCATATCTGGAGGGTGAGCGTGTTAATAATATTGTATGGGCTTTGAAATGGTTTCGAGATCTATTTTTAAGAAATGATCGTCTCCCTGTTGTTATTGTCACTGACAGAGACCTAGCACTGATGAATGCAGTGAAAACTGTGTTCTCGGAGTGTACAAACTTGTTGTGCAGGTTTCACATCGATAAGAATGTCAAGGCGAAGTGCAAATCTTTAATCGGTCAAAAAAATGCTTGGGATTATGTGATGGATAATTGGGGTACTTTGGTTGATTGTCCGTTCGAACAAGCATTCGCTGAGTCCCTTCAGAAGTTTCAAATTGCTTGTTCACCTTGGCCAATGTTCGTTGACTATGTTAACGACACATGGATTATCCCCCACAAAGAAAAATTTATTACAGCCTGGACGAATAAGGTCATGCACCTAGGCAACACAACAACAAACAAGTATTATAATCTTATTTTTTTCTAGTAAGGATTATTAATAAATGGTATTTAATTGTTGTATATTTTTCATGTTTGTTGTGTATTTTAAATGTAGGGTTGAATCAGCTCATTGGGCTCTAAAAAGAGTATTACAAAATAGCTTTGGAGACCTATGTAGTGTTTGGGATGCCATGAACAACATGATCATGCTGCAACACGTTGAAATTAAAGCATCCTTTGAAACCAGTACGCATGTGACTAAACATGTATTTAAAAAAACCTTATACAAGAGGCTTGTTGGAATGGTTTCAAGGAATGCTTTAAATGAGATTGTTGGCGAGGTTAAGCGTCTACGTTATCTCGGCAATGATCCCTCTTCTTGTGGTTGTGTGATGAGAAGCACGCTCGGTCTTCCTTGTGCATGTGAGCTTTCTAGGTATACTGCTGGCAGCATCCCATTGGATTCAGTCCATATGTTATGGAGGAGACTTTGCTTTTTAGACCAAGGGTTATGTGAGACCGAAGTCAGCATCAAGGAAGAGATTGAGACCATATCTAAAATATTTGAGGAACTTGATGTGTGTGGAAAACTAACTCTCAAGAGTAAACTTTGAGATATTGCATACCCTGATCATAACTCTATGTGCCCTCCTCCGTCAAAGGTTAACACTAAAGGTGCATCGAAGAAATTGATGAAAATAAGTCAAAGATCCACAAAGTGTGATCTGTCTTACTGGGAGTATGTTGATGCTTTTCATTTTGTTCAAAGCAACAACTCTTCAGTGAAATGTAGTGCATTATCTTCTAAACCGTCGAAGCCAACAAGGATAATCCCGATGTTGGATCAATTTGTGCCATTTATACAGAATTTCATTCACAATGTTGTGGATGTGAAAGCGGACGGTAACTGTGGATATCGGTCCATTGCCGGTTTATTAAGTATGGGGAAGATTCTTGGCCGTTGGTGTGCAACGAATTGATTAAAGAACTTGGCAGATGGTCACATGACTACACCAACCTCTTCGGTGGCACAGAGAGATTTGAACAATTAAGGTTGTCCCTACTTGTTGATGGGTTTTCCAAGGTATGTTTTTAGGTTTTTTTTTTAAGAACAAACTTTAAATAACTTAGATGTGTATGTTTACTTGATTCAGGTTAGTGTGGACAAGTGGATGGATATAACGGAGATGGGATATGTCATTGCATCACAGTATAACGTAATCCTTGTGTCGTTGTCCCGAAAACAAAGCATGACATTTTTTCCTCTTAGAAGTCAATCACCACCCAATTCTTCTGTGCACCGCATGATATATGTCGGTCACGTGTTTGGAAATCATTTTGTTCAGATACATTGAAGGTAGTTAGTCTAAGAATTATGCAATCACTTCCCTAGTGCATTTGAGTTAATAATGTTTGTTCACGCTCAACATGTATATTTGAAAGACCGTTGTCCTTTATCGCCTCTAGCGTTGTTGTGGTCAACCAATTGTTATTCTCAGGCAAAGCAGTGGCCAACTCCATATATTAGTAGAATGCAGCAGTACACAAGCTTGATGTCATTCAAAAGAGACTATGTCGACCTAAATGAAGACTGAACATGCATTGTTTATCTAATTGTATTCATTATGTGATATAATTTGTTGTAAGCCATTAAAGGATAATTATTAAGTACTCGTTGTGTTAAGAAAAAAATTAGTTGGTGCAACCAAAATCAATTACACATGTACGATACATTGTTGTCATAATTGACAACACATAATGATATGCATGCGTATTAAAGTTTGAGCGTGACACGACATTGACTTAGTAGGAAACATAAACACGAAACATGTTCACGCGTGTTCTTTTGTAAAAAAAAGTGAAGCAATCAATCGGTGAGAACCATGTATATATATGAGACACGACAAACGCTAATAAATCACACATTATCTTGCTTTCACATACTCTCCCAATTGATACACAAAGTATGGCATTTTTAGTAGAAACCAGTAGTCAGACGATTGTCAACTCAAGGTTGGGTTTCATTTTTCTAAATGGATTGATTATTCACAATGATAGTGGGGTTTACTTCCAAACTTCCACTCCGGTGCCCATTCGAGTACCAAACAACTGTGATTTTGCAAGCCTAAAAACCAGAATACACAATACCCTTCAGCTAACCGATAGACAATTTTTGGATGAAATTCACTACCGCCAGCCATTCACCCATACAAGTAACCAAATTCACTTTCAATGTATGCAATTGATAAATGATGATGATGTCAACACAATGTTAATGTGTAATGATCAATTTTCGTGTGTTGGTCCGATTGAGTTATTATGCACCATTGGAAGAACACCAGATGAAGTAATAAACTTACTTGAACGCACTACGACCCCTACTCATGACGCGCTCTTGTATTACAACGGGAGATGGAACATGCCACCCCAGAACAAAATTGTAGGATGCGCGTTCACAGGAAAAAATCCAAAGAAATTTGAAATTCCTTCAGGATGTACCCTCGATGAACTGAAGGATTTGATAAAGCAAGTTGCACCTAAAGGGATTCCCCCTCATGAAATTCACGAATCATAAGCGGTAAGACGATTGTTTTTTTGACAACCAGGACGTTTTGAGTATTCAGATAAAGTTATAAAAAATGAAATTAATGAGCTAAAAACCAACGATGAAGTGCTGAAGGTGTTAGTACAGTCTAATTACTGGAAAAAATATGGGCCAATAGAAATTTTAGCTGTTTTTAGTAAACATGGTATGGAATTCGAAGACGATATGGATGCCACGTCGCTAAACGAATGAATGCAACATTGATTTTTTTTGTTTTTAATGTAACTTTTATCTGTTTGTTTACAACGTGTATGAATTCCATAATAAAATTGAAGGGTGGAAATCCTATTTTTTTAATTTCGTGCTTGTTTTTTTAGGTGTTATTCGGTGGAACTGGCTGACGATATTATTTTTTTTGGCTTCTTTGACGTCCAAAAATGAGAAATAGCACCCCTCCACTGTCTTAGGCGACTTGTGCATAATTTAAAAAAACACCCCGAATATGGGTACTTGAACATGTGTGAAGGCTCCAAATCCTATTTATTTTAATTTCGTGCTTTTTTTTGAGGTGTTATTCGGTGGAACCGGTTGACGATATTATTATTTTTTGCTTCTTTGATGTCCAAACATGAGAAATAGTGCCCCTCCAATGTCTTAGGCGACTCATACATAATTTAAAAAAAACCCCGAACATGGGTACTTGAACATGTGTGAAGGGTGGAAATCCTATTTTTTTCAATTTCGTGCTTGTTTTTTGAGGTGTTATTCGGTGGAACCGGTTGACGATATTATTATTTTTTGGCTTCTTTGACGTCCAAACATGAGAAATAGCACCCCTCCAATGTCTTAGGTGACTCGCGCATAATTTAAAAAAAAAAACCCGAACATAGGTACTTGAACATGTGTGAAGGCTCCAAACCCTTTTTTTTTAATTTCGTTCTTGCTTTTTGAGGTGTTATTCGGTGGAACCGGCTGACGATATTATTATTTTTGGCTTCTTTGACGTCCAAAAATGAGAAATAGCGCCCCTCCAATGTCTTAGGCGACTCGCGCATAATTTTAAAAAAAAACCATGAACATGGGTACTTGAACATGTGTGAAGGATCCAAATCCTATTTTTTAAAAAATTTAGCTATCTTACTTTAAAACATAAACATTTAGCTATCTTATTTTTAAAAATTTATAATATTAATCTTATTCTTATTAAGGAAAGTCATCATTTTTGGAATAGGAATCGGAATCGGAATCAGAATCAGTATGTCGTATAGAGTGCAAAAAAAGTAAAGTAAACTATATTAAACAAAAAAGTGTAACAAATACAAAAAATGATGTCAACTACAAAACATAAAAAAACATCATCAAAGCTTTGTGTGCCGTCTTTGTCGAGCCCTAACACTTCCATCTGTGCTAGCACCCCCCCTGACGATCCTTAGGCAATCTTGCATGATATCATGTAACTTTGTCCCTGCAGTGACCATCCTAAGGTTGAGCACACGCTCCAACCTTTCTGCGATCGCCTCATAGCCTTCGTAATCATCCTGTGACAGTCATAAAAAACATTTATTACAAAATTTAAAATAAATAACAATTCATCAAACATTAAACGCACAAACAATCTTACCACTGCATGTTGAGGGGGGTCAAATGCCACTGGAACCTGTGGGATGTCCGGCTGCATGTAGTCCTCATGGTCTGGGGCAGGTGCATGTCTGGGCTGGTCACTTGCCTGGATCGGTATCATGAATGGGTGAGATATCTGGAAAAACCACTCCATGTAATCCGCAGATACCTGCCCGGGCACTACACAAAGGTCACCCACAGCTACTACGTGGTCTGAGAAATGCATCCACCTGTCATCTATATCATCATATGACAACGAAGCGCTAACAGGCGGCGAAGGGATGCTCAGAATGTACCCAAGCTGGCGTAGCACCCTCTCCGATCGAACTGTGACCACCATAGGACCCCATCTCAGCTGACCCTAGAACGATTAAATCAGCTCAAACCCCCTAACCCCTCGATGGTCACTGTAAGGCAACCAGCACACGTCTGTGACCGTCAAAGCATCACAACGTGCCCGGTACGAAGCTCCTGTAATTCCCTTCATATGAGCCTTCATCGTCAGCCACCGGGAGGCACAAGGGGACATCTCCTCATACGCATCATCGGTGACACACTGATGCACACTCGGAAAATGCTCATAGATCCAGTACTACAAAAAAAATTAGGTTAACATAACATAAAAACATGTTTACATCATAATCCAATGTAACATATTAACAACACAAAATTTACCTGTAATAAAGTAAGGTACCCCCCAATCTGCTGTGTCGTGGTCTTAGAAGCTTCATCTAACTGGTCATACATATGAACCAGGGCCGCAGCTCCCCAGGCATAGCCCCTACTCTGACCCATGTCGCGAAAAGTCTCTAGATGCACCACATGAACATTTGTTGCACTCTTGTTAGAAAAAAGAGTGCAACCGACCAGGTGCAGGAGATAAGCACGAGCTGCTACAATCCATCGTCGTGCCTGGCATCTCATCTCATATATCTCCCAAACCCATGAGAGGCGTACATATGCCCCGTGCGCTCGTACTGTCTCGGCTCTAGCCTCCTCACCAGACACCTCGAGCAACTCCATCAACAAAAATACCGCCTCATCCACGGAAAGAGCCTCGAAGCTATGGAAGGCGTCACTGATAGGGAGATGGAGGAGTGATGACACATCATCTAGTATGATCGTCAACTCTCCTACTGGAAGGTGGAAGGTGCTGGTCTCCCTGTGCCACCTCTCCACAAATGCGGATATAAGTCCAGGATCGCCGGTTACAACTGAACACTCGATCAATGGACTTAATCCTGTGGCGACAACCAACTCTTCAATCGCAGGCACTGGCCTCCCAATTAACGCCACCTTCCTCCCATGTGACACCAACTTCAGCTCAGGACGCTCCTGAATTGAAGTACAAATCATTCGAAATACACAAATATCAACAAATTTTAATGAAAAACAAATCAAGAAGAAAAAGGTAAGAAATTATAATACATGTCCAGTCCAAATGGCATGTGCGACATGCTCCGCAAATGAAGTCAGAACTGATGGGTCACGGGGCCCACCAGGGAATCCCTCATCAGCATGTGACACCTCAGCACCATCACGACCTAAGTCCTCTGCAACAGTCGCATCTACGTCCGTGGTCATCTGAGGCACATCTTCACTCCTCTGAGCAACATCGTCAGCCATATGAGAGACATCCTCAGTCACCTGAGGAACATCCTCCGCCATATGAGAAACATCCCCAATCACCTGAGGAACACCCTCATCAACCGTAATATGTACTCGTCGCCTACGGGCTGATGCAGTAGGCCTACGCCTCTGGGGAACATCGACTACATCATGCTCATCCTGTCTACCTCTTCCTATAACCCTAGCTAAAGCATGACCTAAACCTCGTGTTCTAACCATGATCTGCAAATCATGAAGAACACATATTTTTTTGGATCAAATAAACTATTCATATAATTAAAACCCTACATATATTTACATAAATCTCCAGCCTTACGTTATAAATCGTAATCACACTATCCTAAGCATTGTTGACTATCCTAAACTAAACCCTACACACTCAACCACTAAACATATATCTTACACTCAACTAGGTCCTAACCCTAATACCCAATTTTTTATGTAAATACAAAAAAACAAAAATTTAACCTAATATATAATATTAAATTAATTTTTTTTACTTACCACCAAGAAATCATAAATATTTGATTTATTATAAAGCAAAATTTATATAAAAAAAGCAACTTCATTTATATTAAAAAAAAACAAAACTAATTTAGGAAAAATTTATTCCTTCTTCCGGAATCTTCCGATATAACAAAACATTCTACCGAAAGAAAGTTCTTTCGGTAAAGCTACCGGAAGAGGTTCTTTCGGTAGCTTCTCCGAAAGAACTTTTCTTCTACCGGAAGAACCTTCTTCTAGAGAAGCTACCGGAAGAACTTCTTTCGCCATTTTTCAGATGATTTTCAGGTCTTCTACCCTAAAGCCATGATCTCTAAATTAACTAAACAGTTAACCTACGAGAGGAGGGGAGATAAGGGTTACTAACCTCGACGAAAAAAATGCATCAATGGCACCAGGGAAGCTTCACGGCAACGCAACAATGGCATATGGCATGCGCGGAGGAAGAAGAAACGAAGACAAGAAGAAAGAAGGTAGAAAGGTGTGGAAGAAAAAAAAAAGGGCAGCATGTTTTCTTTTTAAATTTTAACTTAAGGGCAATTTTGCCATTTCATAAAATTGTTGAGTGCACCAGAAACATTGTTGGGTGCACCTAGCATGTCCCTTCTTAAAATATTGAAATTGATTTAAGTAATTGATCTCTTTTAATAATATATTTTTTCATAGACAGAAATTAATGATCAAACTTCTAATCACATGTTTAATATATAAAGTTATCAACTAATCATATATCACACCATATTAATTATTTCATAATATATTAAGCTCATGTTTTATAGATTATTTTGGATTTAAATTCACAACAAAAAAAGAGATTATTTTGGGTTTAATTGTATTTTTAATTTCTCAAATATTGTGATTGTGTATATTTTATCATTTAATTTAATTAAACTAATTAAATCCTCAAGTTTTTTCCTGTTTACAATCAAATCCCTTCATCCTAATTTCCTTCAACATTTAATTATTCAATTTGTTTGCAATAAAAAATATTATTTTTGTTTATTATTTCATAAACATAAAAATTGGTTCTTAAGTATCTCAACACATCATTTAATTCAATCAAATCAATACAATGAAAGATTTTAGGTTATGGTAATTCAAATAGTCCATATCTTTTAGCTGATACATTGTATTTAGTCATTGACATGTGATGCCTAAATTTCAAGGTTATTCCATTTAATATTAGATGAAATAAGGATAGAGCGAGATTTAATTGTAAATGGAAAAAAATATTTGATGGACCCATTTGATACATTTAAAATTTAGTAGATCAAACCTAGGTAAACACATTTGATCAAATTAGCTTATAATTAAGTTAGTACAACGAGTTTATAAATTTCACGAGTGTTAATTTATTGTTATGTTTGGTGATTCTAAAAGTTTGTTTTATTTTTTTTTGTTAAACAAGATTTTTTCAATAGATTCTATCATTTCTCGAAACATTACTTCAAGTAGTATTTTTAAAATATTAGTTTCTAATTTTTTATATTTTATTTTATTTTTATCCTTAATATATTTATTCATTTCCTAATTATATTTTTTAAATAAATTATTATTTCATTTTTTTAAAACGCTACTTGAAGTAGCGTTTTTTTTTTAAAAGATAGAAGTTAGATTTTAACATTTTATATTTTCTTTCACTTTTATCCTCAATATATTTATTCAGTTTCGTGATTATTCTTTTTAAATAAATCATGATTTTATTATTTGTTGTCATTTGATACTTTTAAACTATTTTAACAGATAATTTTATCCAACACTTATAACTTATTAACTTAATAAATTAGCTTTTTAGCTTCAGATACCAGCTCACTCTTCAAGGGATCTTGTCAAACATAACCTTACTAAACACACTTTAATACTAAATAGAGTTTTACAACACTCACACACTCTTGTCAACCAACTAAGCTAGACTCTCTTGGTTAATTATTTATATCAGATTTAATGTGTTTACCAAAATAAAGAGAGATTAGACTATAAAAAATTGGTGTTTCCTTTGTAAAATGATTATGTTGGTTAGTTGTTATTTTTTCAGTTATTAAAGATTTAGAAATAGGAATATATGTGTTTTCTAATTTCTTTGTATCTAGAACAAAAAGTTGTTTTATGATTTTTTGAGTAATAAGAATTAGAGATTTTGTTATGCCCTCATATGTTTGACTTGTGTTGTCCTCTAATCCTTTTTTTGATCAAACGTGAAAAAAAAATATTTGTCCTCTCTAATATCATATTTTTTACCAATTAAACAAATTTTTAAAATAATTATTATAAAAGTCAACAAATTTATCGTATATAATAGATTATGATTGAAAATAGTGTAAAATAATGTATAGTCTATTTTGTTTTTAAAAATATTTATCCTTCTTTATGAAAAACTTTTTTTAAAAGTTGTTAAACAAGCTTGTTTTTAACCCTCCTAAAGAATTAACTAATCCAAATATACACTTAAATGTCGAAGATGTTGATGAATGATGGCCACATATATGTATCCTTATTTCCGTATGCATCGATTCAGCTGAAAAGAAAAATTAAATGGGAAAGAAAATAATTTAGTTAATTTTAATGAGATAATAATAATTAAGAAGACAATAAATAAATGGTGGTGTAGGGTAAGCGTGTGTTTGCTGCTGCAGTTCAACTACCAAGGTTTACTAGAAAGAAGGGAATGAACGGGAATAAATTGAAAGTAACGTTGAAGGAGACAAATTCCCAACCTTTCTTAAATGAACATGATTACATGAATGCCAAATTAAGTGCGCTGGTGTAAACTCCATGATATATGCTCTCGAATTGTGCACGGCATGGAGAGCTTAATGCTGCTTATTTCCGGCACATTTCCCTGTTTGGGGTTCTTTTAGAAAGAATTTCCCAAACTAGGGCTGTTCTGAAGGTATTTCCCAGGGGGAGTCCTTTTTCACGTAACTGGCCATGCATGGCGCCAGTTCTGATGGCGCCACGTGGCCAAGGAAGCGCCATTCCCAGCAGCGTTTTCGCTTTTGCTGAGCTGGCTTTGGAAGCGCCAGCAGCAGTGGCGACTTCAGTGCAGGAAAAGCTGCAGCCCTAGGTCCTTGCAGTGTTGTAGTGCAGAGGCTTGCAGGGAAGCATCAGTCAATACAGCGTTTTCACTTTTGATGCTTTGGAAGCGTCATTGGTACCTGCGATTTGCATGGAAACGCCAATGGTGATGGCGTTTGAAGGTGTTTAAATACCCAGCCACCTCAGAGTCTTCTACATTTGTTCTGAGCTTTCCTTTTGAATATCTTACTTTCGTTTTCGTAGCTTTAGCATTTTGGTGACTTTGGAAATTTCTGTGGTATGAAGCATTTTATTTTTTTAAATTATATTAGCTTTTATGTTTTTTCTTCAGCGCTTTCCGTTTAAACATTTTGCTTTCATTTTGGCAGCTGTAGCATTTTAGTGGGTTTGGAAATTTCTATGGGATGAAGCAATTTTTTTTTAAAAAAAATTATATTAGCTTTTATGTTTTTTCTTCAGCGCTTTCCCTTTGAACATTTTGTTTTCGTTTTGGTAGCTTTGGCATTTTGGTGGCTTTGGAAATTTCTGTTGTATGAAGCATTTTATTTTTAAAAAATTATATTAGCTTTTATGTTTAAAAGGCTTGTTAGTGTATGTTTAAATGTCAAAAATAAACAGAAAAATTGTGTAACAATGTTTATTTGAAGAAAATATTTTGAATATGAAATTTGTATTATTTTTTTAATTAAATTAGGTTGGTGTTGATGAACGTATGAAGTTTGAATAAAAAAAATTATAAATGATATTTATTTGAAGTAAGTATTTGGAGTACGAATTTTTTTTTTAATATGAAGTTGTAGTATATTTTTAAATAAATTAGGTTGGTTTGTTGGTGTGTTAAAAATGTAGAAACGTTGAACTCGAAAGTGTTATTTGATGCTTTGTTTTTTCTCATACTACAAGTATTTTATTATATTTGTAGTAATTTTGTAATTACCTTTTTCCATTTTAAAGTTATTAATGGTTAAAATTAATTATTTATACTACCAACTTCGTTAATGAATTATTAAATATTCTGTTAAAAATGACTATGTTGAAATTGTTCATTTTTTATAAGTTTGTCCCATAAAATTAATTTGAAGTTAATTAAATTTTTTTAAAAGAGAAATTGAATGTGAAGTTCCAATAAAAAGATCTTTTGTGATTACATTTTATTAGTTTTGATTAAAAGTTTTATAAAATCGTTCGTGTTATTTAAGTGTGTTGATGTGAAATTTATTTAAAGTTAATAATTTTAATTACATCTTGATTAGTTTAAAATTACTACATTGAAATTGTTAATTTTTTTAAAGTGTCTTAATGTGAAATTGATTTTAAGTTAATTTTTTTAAAAAAATTATGTTTTATTTTGAAGTTTCAGTAATGACTTTTTGTGATACCCATTTTGTAATTTATTTGACGTGTTCAAATATTATTTTTGTAGGTACACGATGAATTCGGTTATAACAGTGTTGTATTTCAATGGAAGGGTATATGAAGACAATGATGGTGTAATATTTGAAGGCAGCAAAAAAGCGATTCAGATTAAACGTGGAATTAGTTTCAATGCTTTGAAGAAAAAAATTGGAGATAAGGTAAAGTTACAAAATAATGAAATTATTTTTGCTATTAGCTGTAGATTTTTAGTGTCAGGAAAATATATTGCCTTGCAAATTTGTGACGACGAAGACATTGAAACAATGTTGGAAAGTTTTAAACAACAAGACGAAATGTCAGTTCTGGAATTGTACATAGAAAAGGATGTGGCTAGTGGTTCAATGTTTCATTCTGCCAATTCGCTTACATCATGTGGAAATTATTTATCTAATGATGAGACACAACCGGCAACAAATATGAGTAATTTACATATTGAAGAAGACGATGATGATGATGATGATGATGATTATCTTGTGTCTAACTCATACGTTAAAGAGTCTTTAGACGAAGATGACAGTGTTGACGGTATATCTGACACAGACGATGAAGTCACCAACATTCCTCAACTAGTAAGAATTGTTCACCCAACAGAAGGTATAATGTGTTGTATAAAAAAATTAGACAATACATTTATTATTTGATGACAATTGTATTTAATGCTAAATAAGTATTATTTGATTTTTTATTTTATTTTGAACTGTTAGGTGAACAACGAATTGAAAATCCATTTTGGAATGATGCCTCACATTATAACAATATCAACTGGACTTATCCTGATAAGGAGGACATTTGCGGTTTGGAGATGTCGTCGACCTTTAATGTTGGCCAAGAATTATATGTTGGCATGGAATTTGATAGTAAAGATGCGGTCAAAAATGCAGTCAAACAATATGTTATGAAGGTGCATCAAAGCTTCAAAGTTGTTGAAAGCAAAACAAACAAGTATGTGGTTTGTTGTGTGAATAAAAATGCAGAGTGTCCTTGCCCTTTCTATATAAGGGCAATTATATCTAAAAAAACAGATACGTGTAAAGTCACACAATGGGGTGGACCACACACATGTCTCAATATGACCATGACACAAGATCACGAGAAACTTGATTCAGATTTAATTGCCACTTGTGTAGTAGGTACGTATTTTATGTTCATATTATGTTCATTTTTTTTAATTATCATTTAAATTTTGTTATGCTATTGACAGGCATGATCAGAGAAGATCCATCAATAAAAATTTCTTTGATTCAAGAGAGGAATAACAGTGAATTTGCGTACAAGGTGTCGTACAAAAAAGCTTGGTTGGCGAAACAGAAAGCCATTGCAATTGAATATGGCGATTGGGATGAGTCATATGCGAAACTTTCGTCGTGGCTAACACACATGCAAAATCATTCTCCTGGATCATATTTTCAAGTACTACATGACGATTTTATCGTTGGGAATACGGTTAGTCGCGAACACCGTCAGTTTCATAGATTTTTTTGGACTTTTGGGCAATGTAAAAAAGCTTTCAAGTACTGTAAGCCAATCATACAAGTTGACGGCACACATTTGTATGGCAAATACCGGGGGACCCTCTTAATGGCCACATCACAAGATGGAAATGGTGGCGTCCTTCCTCTAGCATTCACGGTGGTTGAAGGTGAGACGTTGACAGCGTGGTCATGGTTTTTGGCACACTTGCGTGAACACGTCACTGATAAAAATGGTATTTGTCTCATATCTGATCGACACGCGAGTATAAAGTCCGTTGTCGCTAACGAAGCACTTGGTTGGCAACCTCCCCATGGTTATCATGTCTATTGCGTGCGACACATAGCAAACAACTTCAATCAAAAATTCAATAACGCCAAACAAAAAGAAATGTTGAAGAAGTTGGGTAAGATTTCATATTTGATGGTCACGTTTATTTAACTTCCCTATATACTTAAAATTGTTATTGATAACTAATTTTATGCAGCCTACACTCCTTGCAAGCACATTTTTTTTATCAAAATTTAGAAAAATTTCGTGAACTAAGTCCAGCCATAGCAACATGGATTGATCGCATTTCAAAGGAAAAATGGACGATGGCTTATGATAGAGAAGGACGTCGATATGGCCACATGACAACCAACCTCTCAGAATGTATCAATAAGGTTTTGAAGGATTGTCGCAACATTCCCATAACAGCCTTGGTCAAATCAATGTACAGTAGGTGTCGAAAGTACTTTGTTGAGCGTGGTCACCAAGCCCAGAGACAGTTAAATGAAGGCCAAGTATATTGTTCAAAGCTTGTTAAAGAGCTTAGAAAAAATCAAGAACAAGCTTGTTCGCACATCGTTCGCGTGTATGACATCCACTCCACAAGGTTTGAAGTAGAGGAGAGCTTCAATCCTATTACGCAACATGGCGGACAAAAGTGGGCAGTTAACTTGAACGGTCATTATTGTCAATGCGGAAGGTATTCTGCGCTTCACTATCCATGTTCACATATTATTGCAGCTTGTGGTTACGTGAGCCTGAACTACTACCAATATATAGATGTTGTTTATACAAATGAGCACATCTTAAAAGCTTACTCCGTACAATAGTGGCCTCTTGGGAATGAAGCGGCTATTCCTCCTTCTAATGATGCATGGACACTTATCCCTGACCCAACCACAATTCGTGCGAAAGGTCGGCCAAAATCAACAAGGATAAGGAATGAAATGGATTGGGTTGAACCGTCTGAGCACCGAATAAAATGCAGTAGATGTGGAGCCGAAGGGCATAACAAGCGTCGCTGTCCAATGCAATCTGAGCGTGGGAGTTGTTCAAATCATTGATTTATGTATGTTAGTCGACTGACTTGTATTTGTTTAAGTTCTCTTCAATGTATTGAATTTGTGGGGTTGAATAAATTTGTTAGTTAAAAACATTACTTATTTTGGTTTCTGTACATTACCTATTTGAGGGTTTCAATGAATTCGTTACTTAAAAACACATCCATAAACCCTAACCCCAAGCACTAGGAAACACCCCTAATCCATATAATCCATGAAACCTACCCCTAACCCCAAGCACTAGGAAACACCCCTAATCCATATATTCCATGAAACCTACCCCTAAACCCATAACCTCTAACCCTAACTATAACCTAAAACCAAACACCTAAACCCTATCCCTTAAACCCATA